>NW_007377826.1:0-125132 GCF_000475195.1 Diaphorina citri | reverse complement strand
AGAGAGAGAGAGAGAGACAGAGAGAGAGAGAGACAGAGAGAGAGAGAGGAGAGAGACAGAGAGAGAGTGAGAGCCAGAGAGAGAGAGAGAGAGAGGTGGTTGGGTGTTATACAGTGAGTTTGAGGTTTGACAGAGGACAGTTCCCTCTGTGACAGAGGGAACTGTCACTGCTAGGGTCTTATCGTCCCGAAAGTGAAGAGAGAAGGAAGACAGGATAGGAAAAAGCCAGCCGTTCCAAGAACGAACCTTATCCATACTTCCATACAGGGACATTAAATCCTTTGAAAAAGTCTCACTAATATTACTATCGCGCCTCTAACCGCTAGATCGCGGGCTCTATTGCCACCCAGGGCAAACATATCAAAGGTATGTAATTTTTGTAATATGTAGTTGTTTCATAGACTCACAGGTGTTGAAATGTAGTTGAGTTAAATTACGTACCAATGAACATTGGAATTTAAAGATAGACAAGTCTACGTTAAGTTTTGGGTTCGATTCTCTAAAACACATTGTTATCCGGTTTTAAATAGGAAATGGTTTTCGAGTGTTTTAAATGTAAATGGAGAAAACACTTCAGTCGGTTGCCATCTGTGAATAAGTACATAATATTTGTACTTTTCAGGAACATTTTAGTTTCTTATATCATATCATGATTTGTTCATTTTCTTCTTCTTCCTCTACTATAATGTACTTCCTCTATATATAATGTACTTACGAGTACCCACCTAACATCCCCTCGTTAATGTTAAAATAAAGGATACAAGTTCCCCCTAACCCATGTACAATGTTCCCCCCTAAAGGATACAAGGATACTATGTCTGACATTTAACACCACCCTCAAGAAGGATATTTATCTCCGGAAGAACAGTTAGTAGCCCGGATGACACAATTTTAAGGATGTCACTTGCTACTGGTAACTGTCATCACCCTCCAGAAGAATTTCCAACTTGCTCAGGAAGTAGGTAATCCATAAAAAACAATTCAAATACCTTTTAAATATCAACCTAAATACCTACCATCTCAGAACAGTTAACCCTCGATGCTACCCAACTATTTTTTATTAAGGCGCGTTTCGCACTGAGGTAACACGTCGCAAGTAGCAAGTCGCAAGATGCTACTGCTTACGTCCTGAATCTTGTTCAAAGAAACATGAACTTTCACATTGGAGTAACAACTAACAACATGTGACAATAAAAATGAACTGCGTAGGTATCAAAAAATATTTTTTCCCACAAACAATCACAAGTAGCAACTAACAAAACTCCACTTTTTTTTTTTTTTTTTTTTTTTTTTTTTTTTTTTTTTTTTAGGTTTGATAGAAGGACCTGTAACTGCTGAGGTCTTATCGTCCCGAAATCGAAGAGAGGGAGAGAGGAGAGAAGAAAGCCAGCCGTTCCGAGAACAAACCTTATCTGTTTAAGATAAAGTTCACCCCGGACGGAAATCGAACCCGCCACCTAGCGTTTACAAGGCGTGATACCTACCACTGCTACCTCGCGATGTTGCAAGAGTTTAGGCGTTCGATTCTCATTTCAACCTCATTTATTTTATGTTAGGAGAGTCTGAAAAGTTCGTTTAACGTTTACCCCCCGAAAAGCCCTTATATGGGGCTCTTTCCGGTACTTCTCTCCAATTTGGTTAGGTTTTCTAGCAGGTCCTCCATTAATTTATTGGTCTCCTGTTTATTATTTTGTAGATATTTCCCCCCTGATGTGTGTTCTTATTAGTTCATCCTAAATTTATGATCTCTGGGTTTTGCCATGTGGTGGGCATAGGGGTAGTCTCATCAGGAACTTCCTGCCCATCAATAAGACACCTAACTGACCTAAGCATAATAGATCCCATATGTTTAGGATCAATATTAGGTCATTCTATCCAAATGTAGGGTCATCTTTCTAAGTATTGAATAGAATACATAGAATAGAATATACCTTGTTTATCCTGCTCGAATGAGACTAAAAAGTCCCTTTACCCCAGCCCCAGCAGTCTAAACAAGGTCTCATGTATCTTATGGGTTAAATAACATGGTACATATATAACAAAACTAGCTGAATTCCGTCGCTTCGCTCCGGAACCCCGCTAGTTCATCCCGAGGCATGGCCAAGATTGTAGAAAAGGCATGGCCGAACTTGTAGAAAATAATAAAAATGCGGTCGCTCTGCGCGCTCCCTATTAGCTACATAGTTATCAAACTAAAAAAAAGTAATATAAACGAAACTCATGTTGGTCGAGAGCGGAACATTTCTCTCCCGCAGTCTCTGAGGGATTTTTTTTTTAAAGAAGTTTGACAGAGGGAACTGTAACTGCTATGGTCTTATCGTCCCGAAATCGAAGAGAGAAGGAAGACAGGATAGGAAAAAGCCAGCCGTTCCGAGAACGAACATTATCCCATCAGGATAAAATCCACCCCGGGCGGGAATCGAACCCGCGGCCTAGCGCTCACAAGGCAGACGCACTACCAACTAAGCTAACCAGGCTGGCAAGTAGATAATTTGATTAGTTAGTTTGCTTTCTATTTGAATAGATAGCCAAGGACCTAGTACTGATCTAGTAGTAATGGAGCAGTTGCAAATGGGTAAAAATTATAAATAAATGGTCGATTCCTAGCTTTCAGAAACGGAACCAATTCCGATGGAGCATGATCTTTGATTTCCTATGGTTTATAGTGAATATAGTGCAGTTTCCAAAAGAGATTTTTTTCTTTAAGAGGTTTGACAGAGGGAACTGTAACTGCAATGGTCTTATCGTCCCGAAATCGAAGAGAGAAGGAAGACAGGATAGGAGAAACCCAGCCGTTCCGAGAACGAACATTATCCCATCAGGATAAAATCCGCCCCGGGCGGAATTTTTTGAAATCAACCCCAATCAGATTGCTTGATCCGAAGTTAATCCAAATACGCTCACTTGTGGCCTCGGCCATCAATGATCTACTAGTGTGGTTGCTTGTCCAAAGATAGTCTATTCGTACTCAATCTACAAGCATCCCCCTATTTGGGTTCTGGGGCACTCTATTCGGGTTTTGGGGCACTCTATTCGGGTTCTGGGCCGATTTCTATTTCACTTCGGGGGGGCGGCTTTTGTACTACAGGGTTGGGGTCGTTCCAGGGTTGTATTTCGGCCGAGCCGAACACGAGATAGAATAGATTGGTGACCGCCAGAATTATGAACGTGAGCCAAAACACGAGCCTCCATTCCGACATTGTACTGGGGGGGGGGAGGGGAAATTGAGATAAAAATTAAGTGTTTCCTGTTCCCCCCCCCCCCCGTCTTTCATCAGGTGTCTCACTATCAGGTGTTTCTGTAACAATCCCCTTTTCTCCGATTCTCACGCCCCAATTAAATCTTCTGTTTTCAGAAACCGAATTCTCGTTACAAGAACGACCTCATTTGACGAATTTGCTGATCTTAATGTACCTATTGGAGTGGTCGCTACACCATTCCCTGAATAGTAAACGTTAAAGGAACCGTGAATGGCAATAATCCTTGTAAAAAAATAACCAACATAAATTCAATTCCCTAATAGGTACTGAAATTGTGTTAATTTTTGTGGGTAGACTTAAGCTATATTTTATTATGTGACCTTTTAGCTAAATCCCCTTTAGGGGTGAGCTATTTTATAGTCAACATGGCTGAACCAATGAGATTGTGAGATTCCACTTTGTGGAGCAAGTGTGGACGTCCGAAGCGGAATCTCATTGGTTCAGTCATGTTGACAATAAAAAAAAAAGTAAAAAGTCACTTAATAAAATACAGCTTTATTTGTGATAGGAACTTTTCTCTCTCCCTACCTATACAGAATCATATTAATACTGTACGTGTATAAAACTAAATTATTTGAGTTCATATTGAATTTTCCGCCTTGTTTATTTCCATTGGTCCAGAGAGACGAATTTCGGTAGCCACATGAATTTTGTTATCTATACAGGGTGACCAGGGTGTATTGAGATTTCGAAATGAGTTGAGCCACCCTGTATCTGTCATATACAGGGTGTTTCAGAAAGATCGTGAACAGAAATTATAGGATGGATTATGCTCATTAAATTTTGAAGTTTGTCCATACTGAAATAGAATTGTTTGAAAAAAGTAGAGAAGAATGAAGAAGAAAACGTGTAAAGTTAAAACCGCGTCAATTTTTTTTTCTCTCTCTCTTGCAGAGCATTTAATTTTTATTAGGTCTAGTAATTTAAAAAATAATATAAATCCATTTTCTTTCTTTGTTGCAGAGCAGGTACCCGAGATCTTCCTTTCTACTCAACCCCGAAATTTTCGTAATTTCTTGATGATTTTTTAAAATGTGTACCTCATTCTATGTTCCAATGAAAGTTTATTCCGACTTCACATACACATGCTGTATGAATATAATCAAAGTTTTACCGTTCCGAGAACGAACATTATCCCATCAGGATAAAATCCGCCCCGCGCGGGAATCGAACCCGCGGCCTAGCGCTTACAAGGCAGACGTACTACCAACTAAGCTAACTAGGCTGGCTGTCTCTGAGGGAACTATTGACTACATAGATATCTATAGCTACATTGGTAATTGGTTCTAAATAAGTAGGTACCTACCGATTACCTACGTGTTTTGCTAATTACAATTTATTTCGGAAATTCACTGATATTCAACGTTCAACGCCAAATAGCAGATGGGCAAATACGAAATAGCACTAGAGATTATATATTATGTAGGTAGGTTGTGTTAGTTGTTGTTACCTATGGGTTTAATTACAGTCAAATAGGAACAGTCTGTTCAAACTGCTGAAAGGTATCTCTACATAGCCAGTGGCTAATGTCTAGGTATATGTAGGTACCTAGTTTTAATACATAATAATTTCCGAAATTTATAATGTGTTTTAGAACAAACGCCATCAGGGGATAGAGGGTGTTTTTTTCATTTAACTATCCGGATATTATTCTGATATCATCGGACTGAAATGTACAACCATGGCGCTCATATTAATAAAATTATTTATGACTTAAATTGAGATTGACTACTTGAGTAGATTAAAATTACATTAGGTAGCTTACTCATTTTACTTTCTTTATTTAGGTATGTTTTTGAGACCTCCCAAATTTTACTGGGGTTCAAATAAATTTGGATGATTAATTCTTGGATTGTTATTCTTTCATTTAAGTGTCTTTTTATTATAATTTTTACTTTCCTTTGTTTTTTTAATTCTATTTCTCCTCCCCCTTTTTCCCCCCCTTAATTATGATTTCATGATTACCTACAAATTTGAAACTAGGTACCTACATTAAAAACAGATTTTCTTTTAATTTGTTTTAAAAAAATTAATGTTTCTTTTTTCCGTTAGACGCTTTAACTATTTGTTTAAACATTATTAATTAATTAAAAATCCCATTATTACCCTGGAGGCTTTCAAACTAAACGGTCCAAGAACGGTTCAGAGTCAGGTAGGTAAGTACCTATCAGGATTATCTGATAAGTAAGGATTTTGATAAGAGAACGGGTGACGACCTCGTTTTCTACTTCGAAGGTTGCGGGTTTGACGTCTTCTCGGTGGTCAAGAGATAATCGGTTTAGAGAGAGAGATTGAATAATCAATTAATCATAATCTGATTACCTATAACTTTTATTTAAAATCAACTTGTTGAGGTCTTCTTGGGATAAGTCTTCAGGTTTTAGTTTGGTACCCAGATCTCCCTGACACCAAAATGATTGAAATTCAAAATTCATTAAATACGTACATAGGTAATTAATTTCAATCTCCTTCTTCTTCTTCGCCTTTTCCCGTGTTCAGACGGGGTCGCGTTATTCGTCAGCCTCTCAATCAGGCCTAACTAGGGTGATTGCTTTGGGCTGATACGCTGATATTTGGCTTTGGTTACAAATTTAACGAGCGGATGCCCTTCGCACTCAACCTTCGCTATTTCTTTAGCAAGGAAAATTCAGGCTGGTCTACGTCCCCCAGCCATACATTTGTTTAAAATCCTTCAATGATAGAGTTGGAGAGTTAAAAAAAAACAGGTGATAGTGATTGGTAGGTAATTCAATTATATAACAAAGTAGGCACTCTGCTTTGAACCCACGACCTCTCAATAAACACTTTAACACCTTCCTTATGGTGATCGCAAGAAGCCATAAAATATACATTACTTTCCTTCCTATAGGATAAGGAAAAAACAAGCTAGTCATTGAAAACTACAGTTTGGCTACAGATCCTATCAAATAACAGATGGTTAATGTAGATACATAGCACTTGACAAATTGAGTTTCCTTTGCACTTATCATTGATGTTGAGGTACCATTATCGTCCCGAAATCGAAGAGAGAAGGAAGACAGGATAGGAGAAAGCCAGCCGTTCCGAGAACGAACATTATCCCATCAGGAAAATCGGACTTTGAATTTAACTCTTGGATTGAGCTATCTGTTTTATTTCAAACTTTAGGCCATGTTCAATTCATTTATTAAACCAAGTTTAATCTCCTATGGTTATGATTTGACCTATAAATATTTTTGCGCGTTTGTTATTACAGATATTAGGCGAGGTTGTCAGGTGAAAATTAGCTTTTTGAAACGTCTAGTGTTTGAAATTCTGGTTTGGCGAAAAGACATTAGAGGACTCAAGATGTTTTCCTTCCAATCACGCTGATTATTTTGCAATACATGAATGAAGATCAATAAAGGTGGAACCAAAAGGAAAACTAATTAGCAGAAAATGATTTTTTATTCACGAATTGATATAAGAAAACGTAGAATAATTAATGGGTGCGCGTGAGCCTTCGCTAATCTTTTGTTCAAGTTGGCCGATTTCTCAGAAAAATGACCATCAGTCCATGAAATTGATATGATAAAAAGGTCCGTTACCTTATACTTGAGTTGAAACAAATTATACGTGTAACTTTTAATAGGATTATTAATTTTGGTCCAAACTACCAGTAACCCACCCATTAACTATTAGCTGTACCTAATTAAACCTAACTAGTTGGAATACCTACATCATATTTACACAAAATCTCAAGTGTGATAAGTTCAGAGTTGAGGTGCTTTCAATTAAATCAATATTTAGGTGCTTTCAATTAATCAATATTTAGATGCTTATACAAATTTCTAATAATATTTTCAAACTCCTGATTTGCTTATTAGGTCACGGCCTTTAGATTTATTTTTAGGGGGGAAAATGCCCATCTGTAGGTAAAACATACCTATGTTTTAAGTTACCATTGACCACCAATGTGACTTCCATTATTAAAATAATAATAATAATAAATAAAAAAAATGTAGACCGTTTAGTTATAAGTAGGTATATGCCACAGAAGATTACAGCCATATGCAAATATTTGCACACATTGAAACAAAGCTTGCACATTCTACAGAACACGGCAAGGGTAAACAAATAAATAAAGTCATAAAACAAATCCTGTTGGTGAGATATTAGTTAACAATTTCTGCGAAAAGAAATATATATAAAAAAAAAAGCAAAAAGATGTAAGTACCGCTTATAAATGAGACTAAAAAGCCAATTCTTCCTTTGGAGGGGACTTGAAGATTTTTTGTATTTTTTAATTAGTATCAGACATGCTCCTTTTTTCGTCCCTAAATTTTCGGGTCCCTTTGAAATGGGACACGCAGCCCTCTAGAATTTTACCTAATTAAATTTTATGAAACCAAAAAATTGCGTTCGTAATAGGTACAGCTCATAAAAAAGAATGCCTCAGAAAAAGGAGGCACGACCTTTAAAATCCTATCTTTATTACGTACCTACCAACAAATGTCAACAAATGGTACCTACCTACCAACAAATGTCTCTACTTTTTACGGACGACGAAATAAGTTTGACAGTATTTCTGATCGTGGTAGACTTGACTTTTTATCCAAGGGGAACCGGTTCGATTCTCGATCTGAACATCAGAATGTAAAATAATAGAAAGTAAAAATTCAAACGATTTGATATTTGATAGATAAAGAAATGCGGGATAATAGTAATCCATTTCCTCCGTCAAGAGACTACCATAAAGTCCACGACAACATGGCCCTCAAGACGGCTGACTCCAAGAAAAATGTCAATTACGGCTGTTCAAAATTTCCAACCCACCTATCCTTATGAACATTGTTTGTTCCCGGATAGATGGGTAGTGTCTGCCGTTCTTACGATTGTATGGGCGTGAAAATATGGGCCATAATAATAACACTGACTTATCTTATTGATGCAAAATAACGACAGAGGTTTCAATTATAAATAACAAGAATAAAAAAGGAAAAAACTAGCAATTTCTGAATAATGACGTCATTCTAGTCTTTGTATGTTGTCGGCACTTTGTTGCAAAAGGGGGTTGGGTGCAATTATTGGGAAAACCTTGGAACATTTATTTCCGTAAAGTCCGTCCAGTGATCAGTCAAGTGTTAGGTAGGTAATTTGTTGCTCCTTTGTACTTTACTTGAAATGTAAACAAACCCACATGTACTTTGACCTACAAAAGAAGCTTTTGTGAACTTTTAACTTGAGCATTTCGACAGAAAAGTTTTTCAGATATCAATTTTTTTTTTAATAGCCCTACCACTATTAAAGCTTTCTAACTATATTAGGTGGATCTTTAAAGATATTTTTTCTTAACAATAAACTGCCAAAGGATATAAGAATAAGGTTTTTTTTTCTCCAATGTGCTACATTTTTTGAGCAAGAGTTTTGAAATACCAACAACGTTTAGCATAGAAATGCAGAACATAAAAGCATGCTTAACACAGTCGAAGAAAGAATCAGCAAGGACATAAAAAGTTACACATCAGGTGTTGTGTTTTCAAATCGTAAAAACGTCCCTAACCAGTCCTAAAGGAATGAACATTGGAAGGGAGGTCCAAGGTTTGGTAGGAATGAATGAAAGAAAGAAAGCGACTTTGCGACATTGGGTACACGGTGCTCAACACCCACGGTACCCAATACCCGATGAGGGTTTCGATTTACCAAACCGCAGTTCTACTTTGCTACAATTTTACCAGCGTAACTGAGTTTGGACTCGCTTTCTATGTGTTCATTTTTGAAACCGGTCAGACAGTCTGACGCTGCTAATCAGCGCGCTGCGGTGATAATCGGACTCCACTAATCATCGGGCCATAGTCGTAAGTAGCTACCTCTAGCTACCTAGTGATAAAAGTTCCAAAAATAAAGACCGAATAATCAACGATTTTATCACTCGTTAAGGAGAAATAAGGCGTAAAAAAAGTCAGTGATAAAAGCAACACGTACTGTCCGTACTAAAATAACCACGCTTAACCCTCTCTATGCCGAGAACAACTAAATGGTAGGTGATTATATTCAAATTTCCCTAGGCTCATCTCAAAAGTAGTTTCGCTACTGAGCTTGTGTAAACACCACTGGTGTCCAGTAACTACCCACAGTCTAGTTGGACTGTTAAACTCAGTTTCTAGTTGTATAGATGTGCATTTTGACATTCAGTTGAACAAGACTGGAATGTTACAAGACGCCTAATGAATATACTGATCTCATGAACTTAATCCAGCCATTTTAGCAACCAAATCAAATTTTAACAAGGTACCTTTTCATGCATTCCAGAAGCAGTACGAATAACAAAGTTTGTACTATTGTTTACAAAGCCGTGATATCCAGTTACCATTTGACCCTTGTAAGAACTAATAGTGTTTAAAATCAAAGTATACCTACGGGTAGTCGCCTCTGATAACCTTTTTACACGTTAGAACCACAACACCACACCAGAGGCGGAGGGAAAGTAGTATACATGGGTTTTACTCGTTGACTCGTTTACTCGTTGATTTATTAATCAATCAATCTACTCTGTGAAGCAGTGGTTAAAAATGTTTTCGCTCTCGAATTGAAGGTCCCGACCGGCCGGAAAAAAAAAACTTCGAGGACGAAATACTATGCCTCGGACGGGATTGAACCCAAGCCCTCCTGATTACCAGACGAGCGTGTTGACAATACATCACCAAGAAAAAAGCAATTCAAAATGTCAAAGATAAATATGATGCAGAAAAAATGGAGATCAGTAAGGCATATTGCATGAATATGGTAGGTAACAGGTATCAGATTTAAATTTAAAGATAAGTTTGGTAAATTCCTTTTTTCCTAGATTTCAAAGGAATATTCGTAACAAAATCGTGCCTTTAAAGTTTAAACCTTGGATATTTTAGGCATATTACGGTATATTATGATATTATAAAATATTATGGTAGGTAAGTTTGGTAGGTCACTTTTTCCTAGATTTCAAAGGCACATTCGTAAGGTCGCGCCTTTCCTTTTTTCCTAGATTTCAAAGGAATATTCGTAACAAAATCGTGCCTTTAAAGTTTAAACCTTGGATATTTTAGGCATATTACGGTAATATTATGAAATATTATGGTAGGTAAGTTTGGTAGGTCACTTTTTCCTAGATTTCAAAGGCACATTCGTAAGGTCGCGCCTGTAACATAATATGGAAAGCCTTACCAACAAGCTTCTAGGGGCCTAGGTAAACGCCTAGCTAGGCCAAAATTCCATACCTCGGCTGGGATCGAACCCACGCCCTCCTGATTACCAGGCGAGCGTCTTGACCACTACGCCACCGAGGCAGGTAGACCCTGGTCTAAAAGTTCAAGTGTCGATAAAAGGGCTCGACTAATAACTAAACACTAGACCACCAGACCTACCTAAACCTAACCTATTGAACTATTTCCCTAGCTAGGCCGGTCTCAGAAACTTCACTGTATTAAGTTGAAAGATCACACTCTTGTCGGCAAGACTTATCACATCAGTGAGTTGCCTACAAAACTTTGATTATATTCATAAAGCATGTGTATGTGAAGTCGGAATAAACTTTTCTAATATCCTGTCAGACAATCCCGACTCCATTTCATCCCTGATGAGATTCCTGAAACGGAACAACTTTCTAAAACATATGTAACCTTTTTTTCTTAAATCCACTAATGGCTGATAATTAATTGCTAAATGTGTAATAAATAAATAAAATAAATAAATTTTTTTTCAACTGGTATTGTCGGGGTTGAATGGTCCTAGGCTTGGCAATAATTTCGCAATGATTATAGCTTCTTGTACATAATTCTGTACATTGAATTATAATAATTGAATCCACGTCACGTGAATACGCGCCGAAATAGCGCGTAGCGCATGATGTCCCAGACGGTCACCCGTCCAAATATCAACCACGCATAACGCTGCTTAACCTCAGGGATGCGTCGGAAACTGCTATGCGTTATTGCACACAAATTATCAGAAATTACAAACGGCGACTTTATCGCCTAATGTAATCTCTACCCAGCCAGCCTAGTTAGCCAGATTGTCTACCTACTTACGGCCCTTGGCTAGGGGGCTAGGTTGTTTACTTGGTCTTTTTGCCAGCCTAGTTAGCTTAGTTGGTAGGATAAAATCCGCCCGGGCGGATTTTATCCTACCAACTAAGCTGATGGGATAATGTTCGTTCTCGGAACGGCTGGGTTTCTCCTATCCTGTCTTCCTTCTCTCTTCGATTTCGGGACGATAAGACCATAGCAGTTACAGTTCCCTCTGTCAAACCTCTTAAAAAAAAAAAAAAATCTCTACTTCTTTCCAGAATAATACTCGTAGACCTATTTTGCAACGATATGATAAAGGAAGTGAAGTAATTTTTCCGCTATGATAAGGTCGGCTTTTATGCAAGTGCATTTGATTTGATATCATTTTATCACCTGAAACTTTCCTACCGAAAGATCAAAGGGAAAATGGCCGCACCGCCAATATCAAGGTGGGAAGGTCGTGCTATTTGATTTTCTAATTGAATACCGATTTCTATTTTTATTAGGTAGGTATAGGTGTTTAAAGCTTCGTGTAGGTGTATAGGTAGGTATATAAGGGAGAATTAAAAGTTTGAATTATCAAGGTGGGAAGGTCGTGCTATTTGATTTTCTAATTGAATACCGATTTCTATTTTTATTAGGTAGGTATAGGTGTTTAAAGCTTCTTGTAGGTGTATAGGTAGGTATATAAGGGAGATTTAAAAGTTTGAATTTTTTTAATAGACCCTGGTCTAAAAGTTCAAGTGTCGATAAAAGGGCTCGACTAATAACTAAACACTAGAACACCAGACCTACCTAAACCTAACCTATTGAACTATTTCCAATCAAAATAGGTGTGCAAATTTTTTTGTCGATTTAAATTACGTTTTCATTTATCATATCATAAGATGAGATCATGTAATATTTAGGGTATACCAAGTATGGGTATAAAAGTTCAAGTTGTGCTGGATGGACTTAAAGGGCTTAACATAGGTATGGATTACTTAGCTTTTATCTGGGACCGACGCTTTGTTCGAGTACCTATTAATCAACTAATCACCTAATCAGAACGCTGTATAACAACACAAGCCATGCTGGCTAGGAGGCCTACATGATGGAAAGAGATAGTTTCCATATATCAGGGGAAAAAAAAAAAACTGATTTAATAATAAAAAATAATAACGAGAGAGAAAAAAAGAGAAAGTACCTACTACTTAGGTAATACTTATTATGAATTGCAAAGGAAACGCCGACTCCGAGCCCATCTATTTGTTTTTGTTTTGATACGAAAGTTCACTTGAAAGTTTATCAATGAGTTTTTACCTCTCTTCACACCTACAGTCCGTACCTTTCGCTTGCAGAGTTCCTCGGAAAATAATCAACTTGATATAGCTGTACTGACTAACATTTTGAGATATACCTACATGTACGTGATTGTTAAGCCCAATCACGAAGTAGACCCATAGAATTATCTTTTCTTGTCATTAAAGTATCTCTATCTAACTTTATTAGCAAAGACTACCTATATCTATAGCATAGGAGACTAATTTTATGGAGGATTAACAGTTTAAAAGTCTGCCCCCCCCCCCCCCAAAAAAAAAAACCTTTCGACAAAATGTATTCTGACGAAGTAGCTACGAGATGGGTAGGTAGGTAGGTAGGTACAAAATAAAATAATTAAAAATGGAGGATCAGAGGGCACACTCATTTACCGGGTAGTCGAGAAAAAAGCGGTTGCTACGAGGTGCTTACGCTGAAGTGTGACATAGGAAGCTTTTTGGTCCCCTTCTGGACAACCCCGTATATTTATGTTCCTATGTGTGGAAGTGTAGGTATGCTCTCATTTTAGACTCTTCAGATCTTAGATTAACAAACAAAGTCGACTTTAGGTTAGGACCATCTAATTTACCTCCCCTCCTCTTACCAGCCTAGTTACATAGCTTGGTTGGTAGCGCGTCTACCTTGTAAGCGCTAGGCCGCGGGTTCGATTCCCGCCCGGGACGGATTTTATCCTGAACGGATAATGTTCGGTCTCGGAACGGCTGGCTTTCTCTTATCCTGTCTTCCTACTCTCTTCGACTTCGGGAGGATAAGACCTTAGCAGTTACAATTCCCTCTATCAAACGTATTAAAAAAAAGCTATTTTTTTAGATCTTTATTATCATCTCTTCTAACCAAGGACTTGATCTTATCCTGTCTTCCTACTCTCTTCGACTTCGGGAGGATAAGACCTTAGCAGTTACAATTCCCTCTATCAAACGTATTAAAAAAAAGGTAATTTTTTAGATCTTTATTATCATCTCTTCTAACCAAGGACTTGGAACACTGAACAGGATACGTGCATACATTTCAAACTGCATCTCACAAGTCACTCTTGTTCACAAATTAATTATAAGCAGGAAACCGACTTTTTTTTTCTCTCCTTTCCCCATATTTATTTTTTATATTTAACGATTTACAGTTTGTTTTATTTTATTTTTAAGTAGGCACTTAATTCTTCCACTGCAATGCTTCTAACCCTCTGTTTCGCAACTCCCATTCGGAACTTAAGGAGAACTTTAGTAGCTTGCTAACATAAAATACATATTGTGTAGGTACCTGATAGGTATTTAACCTATCTTGGACAATGTTTATTTCCAACGGTTTCAATGAAATTGCTGAAAAAAAAAAAAAATTCTATTGGTACAAAGCACACAAAGGGGAAGGTCGACATAATAGCCCTACCACTATTAAAGCTTTCTAACTATATTAGGTGGATCTTTAAAGATATTTTTTCTTAACAATAAACTGCCAAAGGGCCGCAACAACAACAACAACATAGGGAGCTGAAGAGTGAGTTGCATGTTTTAGGACCTGACTCATTGACTGAGTAGACCTGTGAAAAGACCAGTTCTGAGTGAGATCCAAAAGCTGTGTGTCCACACACAGTCGACCCCGTCGGTCGACGTCGACCGAAACTGTACGCTACCTCAACAACATAGATTCACCTCGTCGATCGACTATGTGTGGACACAGCACTCCCTACACCCATAGGCAGTCAAAGAAGCATGCTTCAAGATCTGACTCCTTGACTCAGTAGTCCACTGAAAAGAGTAGTTCATATGTACAACTCACTCTTTACAAATCTCTAGTCTATGTATGGACAAAGGGTAAATTTATGTTTTTATTTACAAATGCAAAGGAATTGGCTATTAGGCCATTTTCCTACGCGCGTCCCAATATTTTCCTACAATATCACTGCTAGCTTCCACGGCAGGGCAATTTAAATAAATAAAATACAGAGCACTCACAGGTCTGATTCTCTGAGCCTCTAGGATTTACTGACAGGGGTCGGACCACTGGCACTACCGTGTAGAATATACAAGGGTATCCTAACAGTAAGCCCGGCAGTCAGGCCGGGCAGTTCATTTCATTCCCCGGGCAAACTAATGCTGTTCAAATCTACTGGCTCCGTGGCAGTCTCTCCAGTGGTAGAATATGAACTGCCCACCTCACTTATAGGGACCTCGTTCGTGTGATTAGCCCCTACTTCTTCAGAGTTTTTGTTTTGGGACTCTTTACCATTGCTGAGTTTATCATCACGAGACACAGCGGATTCCTTTTCACCTCGTTTCTCGCCTTTCTCCTCTTTAACTTTCCGATCCACTTTCTCCTTTTTAATCTCCTTGTGTTCATCATAATGCTCGGAATCTTCTTCCTCCGTTATTTCCTCACTGGACGAGCTACTAGAAGACGAAGAAGAAGAGGAAGAACTGTGCTTTTTCTTTTTGTCGATTTTCGGTTTCACGTCCTCTTCGTTATTCTTCGTTAGTTTCCGTTCCTCCTCGCCATTCTTCGCTAGTTTCCGTTCCTCTTCGCCATTCTTCGCTAGTTTTCGTTTCTTACTGTCGACTTTTTCTTGTTTGATTTGTACGCGTGACTTGTGTTTCTTGTCACGTGAGTTGGGTGTATCGTTGGAGGTGAGTACGTGAGTTTGTTTTTCCACGCCATCACGTCGTGAAGTGTCACGACCAAACTCGTCACGTCCCGTATTGTCTTCCACGTGACTGGCGGGTTCCCTGAGTTTACCTGCGGGGGAGAAAGGAAGAGAAATTAGTGCCAGGTGTGCTGTATCTAAATTAAAGAGAAACTAAGACAAATAAAACACCAACTTCAGTAATTTAGAAATTAACTCGTCGACTAGGGATCTGGAAGTTAACAGTTCGAGTCCAATTTATAAAATTTAGCATAGAGCATACATTGAGGAACAACATTAGTGAAAAGAATTTCCATTTACTTGACACAGCTAAAAAATGTTAAATATAAATAATTAACCTTTTCATGATCAGGACCACAATCTGGGTTTAAACTTGATTTAACTTCAAAAAGATTGCAATTTGCTTGACCCTAGAGTTAAATTAAACCCAGTTTAAATGCAAATTGTGGTCCTGGCCATTAATTGTTGTCTACAACTTACCACCTTGATTATAAGCGTCCTCTAAATCTTGATCCACATCCTCCTCATGCATATCCATATCATGTCCATCCAGTCCTTGCTTCAATATCTCTTCCACTTGCTTCTCTACCAGCTTGTTCTTCTCCTCGATCATATCTGTCAAAAACAAATAAGTTATATACAGCATGTTGAGAAGATATTTTTTTCTTTTTATCGATTTTTGGTTTCACGTCCTCCTCGGTATTCTTCCTTAGTTTAAAGGGTATTTTTATTATTTGCTTCGTTAGTGGGTATTAAAAAAAAAAAAAAAAAAAAAAAACTGCCATGATTTTGTATATGCAGGTAGGTACCTAACTAGGTACAAGCGCCACAACCTAGTTTTAACTTCTGCATATAAATTACACATTTTATTTTTAAAGAGAAGGGCTAAAAAGAGAAATAATGCCTTCAGAAGAAGAGAAATCTAGGATAACACCTCTGTTATGTGGTCAAGAGCACTGACAGTCAACCCGGAGCTGCTGGGTTCGAATCCCGACCAGGGTGGAAATTTTCTTACCAGACTTTTCCGTTCTTGGATAGGCATGGATGTAAAAGAATGTGCCTTGAAGTAGTGCAAAAGCGGAACCGAGATACGATCTAAAAAAAATCCTCAAGAAAAATAACTTACTGGTAATATACGCCTTCGTGTTGGCTAGTAACTTCTTTGTGTCACCATTGAGAACTTTGGGCAGGTAGAAGATATGTGGTGAGGTTTTAGTTCGAATAAAGTTCACCAGGGGGCGCTGTGTAGCTTCCCATTCCTCTTGCTCTTTGATTCGCGCCAGCTTGAGCTCTATGTTTCGAATTTCGATGTACTTGAGTTTCCTCTCTTTGAACAGAGATTCTCGCTCGTGTCTCAGTTGTTGTTTTTCCTTGATGGCAGCCTCCTCAAGTTTTTTCTCAATGAGAGCTTTCTTGTTTTCCTGTTTGAAAAGTGAGGAAGGTGATAAAATGGTTGAAATAAATAAGTTGTTGTTTTCTAAAGCTCGGAGTTGACTATTGGGTAATTTTTCCTGGAAAATAACTAAGTAAAAATGAACTTCAATGAGAGCTTTCTTGTTTTCCTGTTTGAAAAGTGAGGAAGGTGATAAAATGGTTGAAATAAATAAGTTGTTGTTTTCTAAAGCTCAGAGTTGACTATTGGGTAATTTTTCCTGGAAAATAACTAAGTAAAAATGAACCTTCAATTAAGTCAAAATGCCTCATCAGAGGTTGGACTCGTAATCTAAAGGGCTGGGATTTGAGTCCCATTTTCTTTTTTTGCCACCTGTCTACTCTATATTGACTGGAATCATATCAAGTAGGTAAGATCAAAGGATTTGGTGGAATGTGGATGTGGTTCAGGCAATGTTGACTAACCATGGAGTAGACACTGCTTAACATTTATTGGAGCCTATGGTAATAATAACTTACTCTATCTTTCAACTTGGTTTCATCTTGTTTGAATTTTCTCAGAGTTCCAAGAAGAGCTCCAAACATTCGCTTGTTTCTGCAAGAAAAAAAAAAAAAAAACTTTTAGTACTGAGGTTTATTGACAATAGTAACCTATGGGTAAGTTTCTCATTAGGTTAGTGTTCAAAGAGGTTCATCACCATCATCATCTTCAATATTTTCATGTCCATATTAACCAGCACTTGCACTTGATTTCAAGGATTTCCATGTGGTTTATTGATAGGTAGATTATTATTTGGGTTACCATGTGGTTATAAAATTCTGCTTTCCATAGTCTTCCACTCAGCTACATATAGAATGCCTTTTCTTGCAAACAACCAATTGACCCAATTGAAACAATGTTTAAATATTACAAACCTTTCTTTATTATTGGGATCCTTCCTCTGTACTGCCAAGGCTTCAGAACGAGATGGTATTTCTACAGGAGTGACAATTATCTGAGACGACAGAGTATGCTGAAGACAAGAAAGAAATTGTTTGCTTATTGGTTAGTAAAGTAATAGTACTTTTTTATATTGCTTGAATAGGATTTAAAAGCCCCTTTAACCCAGCAATAAGTCATTATTGCTGGGTTAAATTTTTACTTTAGTCCCGAGATGGTATTTCTACAGGAGTGACAATTATCTGAGACGACAGAGTATGCTGAAGACAAGAAAGAAATTGTTTGCTTATTGGTTAGTGAAGTAATAGTACTTTTTTATATTGCTTGAATAGGATTTGAAAGCCCCTTTAACCCAGCAATAAGCCATTATTGCTGGGTTAAATTTTTACTTTAGTCAAGTATGCCATAAACAGGAGGGCGTGGGTTCAATCCCAGCCGAGGTTTGGAATTTTATCCTCAATATAATTTGAGAATTTGACCACAATTTAGGGAATTGAATTTATGTTGGTTATTTTTTTACAAGGATTATTGCCACATGGAAATTATCATAAAACAGTATTGAAATAATAAAAAAAGCCAGTAAGTATTTTATAAAACGTGGCGGCATTCATGAAATACAATTTAGTCTGGGCAGCCTGGGTTCATCCAAATTTGGTAAAAGAAAATCGTCATAGGAGAAAAAATCGTGAGAGAAACTGCTGTACCTCTCATATGGATGCTCTTGCCAAGACTTCACCTAAAAAGGTTTTTTTTCCGCAAAATTGTATTGCATGAATGTTACCCTTTAAGCAGAAACTACATAATCTGATAATAATAAATTATGAAAATTCAAGGATTCGAACCCTCGTACCCGTACCTATTAAGCCAAATACGTGAACAACATTCCAACGTGACAAACTGACCATGTAGGAAACCTCTCCTTCAGAAGACTACTCAGTGAATGAGTCAGATGCTAACTCTGTATACCCGTAGGTAGTTGTCTGGCTAGGGGACGTTAAACAGAGAGTACTTTAGTCCAGTATGCCATTCTCTATGCCAGAGGAGTGTCTTAACCATTACACCTCCACCAAATCAAATTTTTTGATGTCAGATTTATATCAGACTGTTTGTTATAAGGTTTTTATAGGCTCAAGGTTAGCAATACCTAAATAAAAAACAGTAATTATTATGATGTTAGATTAATTAAATATGATGCAAAATAATATAAAAATAATAATGGTAAGCTTACTCTACGGGCAGAATAATTGTTGGTAGTATCTGTATCTGGGTCCCTTACAGGTCCTGACAACCTGAAAAATGATCCAAAATAAGTTTGTCAGTACATTTATCATGGGTTGACTTACCAAGGCCTTTGTAGAAGCTCAACCCATCCTTTAGAGCTGTTTGCCCCTTCACCTAAGCATCTGAGTGGTTTCCCAAGTGTATGGAGTTAGGTAATTGAAAAAAAAAAAAATAATAATAATAAAAAAAAAAAATACTATCACTACAATGCTAGTCTGTTCAATAATTTTAGTCCAAGTCAATTATTTTAATGGAAATAGCCTAGTTAAAGCACCAGTTAATAATGGATCACTGAAGTTAAGCAATGTTGAGTATAGTTGGTATCTGGATGGATGACCATCACTGAAATACTTGGCAGCAACAGCAATACAGTGATGGTAGATCCTTATAAAAAAAAAAAATCAATTTAATGCTTTTCCTTACCTACTGAACACAGTTTTTGGCTGATCAAAACTATTTGTACTTTTTCTTTTAGCAGGAGGTCCACCTCTGGATTCTCTCGGGTCAAAATCATCAGATGCTCTATGTCTCCTCTCTGTCCTGTCCAATGAGGGAACTTTGTCAGCTCTACCCCATGGCTTTCTGCCTGGTGTGTCCAGTGCTGACTTCCAGAGGTCTGCATTGGAGTTGGTTACTGGTGGAGGTTCAAGGAAATTTGAATTCCTCTTCTGACCAATACTGAAAAAGAAACCAAATTATTCACACCAATAGATGGCTATTCTGATAGAATATTTTGAGGCTACTCCTGAGGCCCAATGCTCAAATTCTACCCTTTTTCACCCTGTGAGGATTAGTAGTTCAGGACTAAAGCTAACGGAGTGTTTTCTCTGGTCAAAGGTTTGTTCCAGAGCTTAGTCATATTTCTGTGCATGTTTTATTTGCTGATCAAACCAAGGCTGTTCAGCCTAACCCTTAATGAATAATTCTATAGTACTTCGGCTAAATAATAATAAGCTTTTGGTCTTAAAAGTGTGAATTAATTTTCCTTGCCCATCCTAGAATATGCCCCTCAAACATCAGATGATATCTTTGTAAATACAAGGTGTTTTCTTACCGAACTTGTCTCCCTGAGTCCACCACATTCCGGCCTATTATTTTCTTTATGTTTTCCTCGACATGTTTGAGGTTTTCCTTTTCTTTTTCCAATTTTTCCTGAAGAGAATCGTAACATTTTCCGTACAGGGATTCCATGGTTTTGGTTTGTGCTAGTGCTCACTGCATTTTTTGCTCATGATTTTTTCATTTTTCCTTGATAAACACAACAGAGAAAAATCGCACGCAGTCGCACTTCGCACAGAAAAAAAATAAAGGCGATTTCACACGATGCACGGTGGTGATGTGTTACCATACCGGGTGGTTGTGGTCGAGGAGGCGAATGACTGGTAAACTGGAGAGTTGTGGGTTCTAACCTAGCTAAGGCATTTTTATCATGTATAGAACTTCAAGGGTCGAGTGGTAGGTGGTAGAGAATGCCTCTAGTAATAACTTGACCTAGTGGTCACTCTACACTTGAGTTCAATAATTTGGGAATCAAATGCAATCAAAGTTTCAAACCAATCCCATCAAACTGCCTGAAAGGTATTTCCTCTCGTTTATTAACAAGTCCCAAGGCTGTCTTTGAGACCCTGGCCTAAAGTAGAAGTCAAGTGCCTGCTACAGAGGATTATTAGAGAGAAGGATGATATCTTTAATTAAATAGGTAATTATGTGGGTAGGTATTTTATATTTAATATTTACAATAATTTTATTTATTTATGTACACTATAAAATAACTAGCAAATACATATTAGATCATAGATAAAGTATAAGGAGAACCAAAACCTCCTGCCTTCAAGTTAAAATAATTTCACAGTCATAGGTGATCATGTTGAATGCATAGGAATGAAAGACTTTTTTTACATGGGAGAGGCAGCTAAAGCCTTCTTCCCTTTTTCACTGGGATTTATGCCCTTAAAAGGCTCAGAGCATCCTGAAAAATAACCAACAGCCCATGTCCTAGCTGTTCACCTGTCTGGGCACCAACCATGCTCAGCATTGCTTAACTTCAGTGATCCACTAGAACTGGTGCATTCAACATGCTATTGTCACTGGTTAGAAATATTCCTGGGGATAAATGTTTTTATTATTATTATTGAATTGAGCACAAGGGCAAGGTAAGCCTGGAACCTTGACAAATGGAGTGTGCCTGAAGGCATGTTTTCACTCAACCCTTTTTGATGTCTTTAGTTATGGGGTTGAGGCACTTGAATATGAAACTTGACCACAGGCATAGTGTTGATCTCAGTGCTCACTATTGCATTGATTCCCAAATTAGAGAGGGCACCCCTGATCAGACCACAGGTGAAGATAACATACTGAAAACAAGACAGAGTTTATTTTATTTATTTATGGTACATTCTGATATCATTAAAAGTTGCATGAGTAAAGCAAGAAATCTCAAACTGAAAATACTGTATCTATTAAACTACATTTTGTTGCAATTTATAAAAGGAAGAATTTAATAAAAATTAAATGTGTTCTTATATTTTGAATTCTGAATAACATTTCAAAGACATGTTCAAATGTACTTCAAGCACCCTTCAAGAATTTCATATTCTTTTTGTGATACTCACTGGAGTTAGTAAGGTTTGGTCTAGGGACTCTACAGTATGCTTTTAAATTTACATACAATGACAAGTTTGAAAGTTCTGTATATCATCAAGTTTACCTTTCCTGCAGACTCCAAGTACTGACTCCCAGTGGACATTTTACTCAGAAATCTGAATGAATTGTCTTGCAATAGATAAGTGCCTTGATAGTTTGTCCTAAGGTTATCTATTTGTTTCTTGTAAATAGCAATCCATAACTCTGTGCATATAAATTTCATTGTATCTAATTCATCTTTAAATCTGGTCCAGTCTTTGGTTAACCTGAAACAAAGACACAAGTTCTTATATTTAAGTAAAAATTTTATCTGTGGAATTACAGCAAAATATTAATAAAAAGGCTTCAAGGCCTCTCTTGTGATATACAGTATTGGCTCTAAGAACTGTATAATTCACTCGGAAGAAAGGAATTTTGGAACACAGTCATTGTTAGTTACTTAGGCCAATGTGAACAGTTCAAATGCTATGTCATTCTTAGACAAAATGGAAGGCCTTGAAAGCAAAAAGACCTATATAAAAGTTTTGTTTACTCGTAATGTGGGTAATGATTTGTCGATTTGTTTGTATGAATTTAAAGTTTTAAAATTAAAATGACAGTATACTTGATTATGGATTAGGTGTCCCAAAATTAACTAGACGAAACAGGTAATATTGTCAATTAAATCCTCTGGAAACAACCGTAAATATTATAGTCATTAATTTTCACCATTATTTATTTACAAATGTTTGTAATAGGAAACAACAAACACTGAAGAGAGAAATATTAACATATACACTGTGAACTCATTCAACTCTGATAACTTATACCACTGATAAGTATAATTCTCGAGAAATAGGTAGAAGGGAAAAAAATCGTGCTAAATCTGTATTCCCGTCAACTTTTGTTTATTTTCGTGAGATTTTTATGTCGGGGATCAAGTATAGAATACCTATACGTTGCGTTTTTTTCTTTCTTTTAGGAGGTATATTTTTGAACCGCTGCCAAACCAAGTCCATAATTATATGAATGGTAGAGTTTTTTGTGTTGTAGCCGCTGGAGCAATGTGATGATTTTAACTTGGAATTGAGAAATATTTTGACCTTCCATATGTTAATGACTTTGTTACTAGATCCTGTCTAGGTAGCGTAATGGTTAAGGCTCATAGCTGGTGAGCGGGAGAGCGTGGATTCGAATTCCAACAATGTTTTTCTTTTCATACACACCTAAATTTTCCTTTGTTTTCTATTCATTTCTTAGGTCAGTCATTCACCATCAGGTAGACCTGACAGGTATACCTGACACCTGATAAGCACACACACACTATCAGGTAGACCTCCATCAATTCTATTTTGGAATAATCTGTATCCTGTAACATAAAGAACACACATTTCAGTAGACTTGAGCCTTTGTTATGTTACTGGCTCTAAAGAGAATCACTCAGGCTGGGTGATGTAAATGTGAGGAGGTAGGTAGTGTTGAGGGTGAAACCACTGTAGTGAGAAGATAAATTGATGTAAAACCCCCATTAAACCGACCACAGACCGGAGTCAATAAACATACCTTCTTCTCATTTGAATCAGAGTGGCTTGCATATGAAACAATTTCTGCATGTATCAGATCCAGCAGAATTTCATCAGCTACTGATGTCTGGGTCATTTTCAGATTTTCTATTCACTTGAGTTAAGAGAAAAAAAAATCTTAAAACATACTGTAAGTTGATAAGAAAATAACTTCAATTTTTTGGTAGGTATTTGCAGTTTGGACTTTTACAATTTTACATTTGGATTTTTTTTTAAGTTTTCCTTCCCTTCACGAATTCTACAAAAAAAAACCTCTCAAAAATGCAACACTGTACAAAACCTTCGCGATTTCTACCGTTGTGTTGTCGATTTTACAGCGAGCGGGAAATTTTAAAATTTTAAAAATATTTCTTTTTTTTTGGTGGGATAAAAATCAGTAAAGTTAAGCAACGTCAAGCGTAGTTGGTATTCTGTTGGATGGACTTTTGGCAATCGCATGCTGCTGTCTTTCCCCGGACCCATTTAGGCTATTTGAGGTAAATGTAATAAAGTAAGCAGTTTGTCACCAAAATATAGATCACCATGTACTTAAAATAAGTTGGACACAAGAATTGGTTTACAGAGTTATGGCTCAAAGCCAAAATGAAATTCAAGCTACTGAGGTTCGATATAGGGAATTGTAACAGTGGAGGTCTCATCATTCCAAAAGAGAAGTGAGAAGGAAGACAGTGTGGGTCTGTAGGAGAAAGCAGTTCTGAGAACAAACCTTATCTGTTAAGAATTGAGAATACAATCCACCCCGGAAGGGAATCACACCAGTGACGAGCTAACTATGCTGGCTATAAATAGTAGTTATTGTAAGCTGTTATTGAAATTTGGGATATTTTTTTTATATATAATTAAGCAGCAAGGTCTATTGTAACAATTATGTATTGTACCTTGTACCATGTTAAACCCATGAAATACATGGTATTTTGCTTTGATGATATGCCACTATGCCTTGGAGTAGATGAAGCCGCATGAATAACGCTTGCTCGTTACCAGTAGAACCTGGAAATAGAAATTTCAATTGTGTTAAGCATAAACGCTTGTAACAAATGTTGTTCCCCGCTCAATATACTACGCTAAATTTTATAGCTTGACCTGGACTCGAACTACCAACCTCCAGCTTCAAAGTCCTCCGTCCTAACCACTGCACCACTGAGGTTGGTTAGAACATAGAAATAGAAATGAACAGTAGAAGTAAGTTTTAAATGTTAACCTTTCACATTCAACTCACTCAAATCAAATCAAATCTCAAATTCTTTGTGGTTAGAACATAGAAATAGAAATGAACAGTAGAAGTAAGTTTTAAATGTTAACCTTTCACATTCAACTCACTCAAATCAAATCAAATCAAATCTCAAATTCTTTGAAGCAGAGCTTTCTCTCTCTCTCTCTCTCTCTCTCTCTCTCTCTCTCTCTCTCTCTCTCTCTCTCTCTCTCTCTCTCTCTCTCTCATTGATATCTAAATGAAATAAATTCATTTGGGTTGCTTTGGGCTTTCAGAATTTCAGACAAATAAATTGGTTTGAACCAAGAGTTGAACTATGGAGCACATCTACTTTCAAGAGAACTCAAACTGGGCATCTGAAGAAGAAATCCAAATTGGTTCTTACTTCAATGAATGCAAGTCAATTTTAAATGAGATCCTGAAAGAAGATAATGATGATTCCAAGAAGAAACTAAACCTGAACAATCAAGAAGAAGAAAATGCCTTTTTGGAGAAGAAAAAGTAAGTTAAGTTCTAACAAGGACAATGTACAAAATACTTCTAGGTACAGGTAATCCAAGATTGGTCAGTTTTATTTCATACATAACTCCATACAATTAGATTAGTTAATTTTTTCTCAGGGTAGGTAGTACCTATCTTACCCTCAAATTACAAATCAGACCATTGTTTTTTTTTTATTTATTTATTTATTTATTTTTTTTTTTTTTTTTATTGCAAGAAGTGCTCAGTGTGGTACTTCTACACTTTTATGTGAACCAAATTAATCACAAAATAAATCAGGAATAGTGGAAGATTTTTTTTTCTTTTCTTATTTACTTTTACCTATTTCTCTTTGTTTTTCAGAAAATGTCTAAAAAGTTCAAATGCTGTTAGTTTATATTCAATGTTTCCAAAATTAGAAACACCTTCCCTTGATGTGGCAAATCTACAAAAATCCTTTGTGACTAATCGGAGGTATGAATTTCAATCAGAATGTGTCAAGTCCGTTTTCAGGAGAACAAATAAAGCTCAGAAAGATCAATACAACCGACTTCGACTGAAGATGTCTAACTTCTTGAAGTATGAAGACTACATGAATGTAAGTAGTTTTACCTAATAATTACTTGAAAAAAATTACATACCTAACAAGCATTTGAAAGCTTGAAACTCTCTCCTTTCTTCTCATCTTCTAATCTCTCGATTTTTTTCCTTTCCTATCTGAGTATTAAACATAAAAATCCAGCAACGAAGAAAGAAAGATATAAGCTTCGTCCAGTCAGACTGGGGCCAGAATGTGGCTGTCCTGAACGCAATTACCTACAATATTATGGGAAATTATGAACTATATCTTTCTGAATCCCCATGAACTCACGTGTCCTGAACGCAATTACCTACAATATTATGGGAAATTATGAACTATATCTTTCTGAATCCCCATGAACTCACGTGACGTGATGGTAGTGTGTTTCTACATGAACCCGTTTCTGTTTTCAGGACGTTATCACATCTTCTATGTTCTATTTGGGCAATAGTTTCTACGTCCATGGTGAGAAGGACTACAGTAAAATTGTCAAAGCTTGGGCCAAAAGGAAGAAGCTTGATCTGGGTGAAACCTATCAAATGAGTAACACCTGTTTCAAAGATCTGAAAGTTAGACTGAATTACCCGTACGTCTATCAACATCTCGGTAGCTGTGAACATACGGTGGTCTTCACTGAAGCCAGGTATTTAAAATTTCAAAGTTCTCAAATTAAGAGTTGAAAGTTGGATTTTTTTCAAGAGGTTTGATAGAGGGAACTATAACTGCTAAGGTATTATCGTTCCGAAATCGAAGAGAGAAGGAAGACAGGATAGGAGAAACGAACATTATACGTTCAGGATAAAATCCGCCTCGGGCGGGAATCGAACCCGCGACCTAGCGCTTACAAGGCAGACGTGATAGCAACTAACAAGTTAACGTGGATTCGAATTCCAACAATGTTTTTCTTTTCATACACACCTAAATTTTCCTTTGTTTTCTATTCATTTCTTAGGCCAGTCATTCACCATCAGGTAGACCTGACAGGTCTACCTGATACCTGATAAGCACACACACACTATCAGGTAGACCAGGCAGGTACGACTGAAAAGGTCCGAATGTCAGGTCTACCTGATACCTGATGAGGACACACACTATCAGAAAGAACTGACTATATCAGGCATACATGACACCTGATCAGGTCTACCTGGTAGTGAGTGGCTGGCTGGCCTTAGGCTAATCAGTTTTCTTTTCATGTACACCTAAAATTTCCATTTTGCTCGCCTCAGGTCAACCACCGTCGTAGCCCCAAAGTCCTATCAGTCACTCCGTACGCGGATGTACTTCTCGAGGTGCAATTATTCACCACCATTCCTCACTCGGAATCCTGGGCTCCCCGTCAGTGTAACCAGATGATCCAAGTCCTGGGTTCACAACCTTTGACGGCGCTAGCTGAACGGATCCGATGTATAAATAATTATATAGACACGGCGGGAGATGTGAGCGACTGTTTGACAGCACCGGCCACCACTACATTGGAGGTAAATGTGACCATTAAGGTGTGTCCAAGCATAGTCGACCGCGTCGATCGACGAGGTGAAGACGTCGACCGACGGGGTCGACTATGTGTGGACACAGCTTTAGATAGACTGTTAATAAAGGGCTCCCCAAGTCCCCAGCCTTTGAAAATTGACTAGTTACTCGACCAAGTACATATTTCTACATTTTCTCTGGACGAATTTCACTTCGAAATATGGACGGAAATTTTGCTCCGATGTGATAAAATTAAGTTTCGAGCCTAAAACTGATTTAGGTTTCGAGTCCGAGTTTTTTTCTGATCATGCTCGGAGACGACCAAGCAGTCTCCAATCATTATCAGAGCTAACTTGTGACTATAACATGAGATTATAGAACTGGGATTCGCGAATTAGTTGATTGGGTCATATACTCACCCTGTTGAGACCTTGGACCTTACCTAGATTACGAGACGAAGATGTTCAATGCATCACTACCCAGCTTATCTGTGACGCAAAATATTGATGCATTAATATTAAAATATTACTTACTTACTTTCCGTGTCCGGATCACCATATTTTCAGATCTTTTGTCTCCAGTAGGTGGCCACGGCCACTTCTTTGGCGTTTGCAGGTCCTCTAAAGTGCACGGTTCTGGTAGATTGGGACAGGACAAGAGATGGGTCTCGTCTTGGGTTGCTCCGCATTAAAATCTGCGCTCAGCAGGACTTCCCGGGTCGGAATCCTGCTTGTTGAGGGATTAGATTTGCATCAACGTGTTCAGTTATTCTGTTGAGAACCATTTTTTCCATTACTTTGAAAAGGTGACAGAGTAGGGAGACGGGTCTATAGCTTTTGGGGTCATCAGGATCTTTGCCCGGCTTCAAAAGTGCAATTATGTGGGCTTTTCGCCAGTCTCGGTATTTGTAATGACGACACACAATTGTTGATAAGCGATGTAACCCATTTCAAAGTTTCTGTTTATCTGTTCCATTCTGATATCGTCTATACCTGTTGCTTTGTTGCTTTTCATCATTTTGATTGCTTCTTGTAGTTCGCCAACCATGAACGGTGTTTCCAGGAAGTTTTTTTTTTTTTTTTTTTTTTTTTTTTTTTTTTTCATTTTGCTTAGTAATAAAACTTGTCTGTGATAATTACTCTATAGGTTTAATGGTAGACCAATAAAGGCTTGATTATTTTTCTACCCATTGTAAAATTATGTTTTTTTTCCTCTTCATTTTTTTTATTATTATTAGGTATTTAATTTAAATTTGTTATCGTAGGTACATTGCAAAGTGATAAGGAGTATGGAAACGAGAAATGATAAGAGAGGTTTTTTTTTCGAGAAAGAGGTTTTTTAATCACTTGACGATCTGACAACACTGTAATTTCTTTGGCGGGATTTCTTGAGGTTAGAAAAGAGAAAAACAGGAAAGAAGAAAGAAAATTAAACCTACAACTACAAAGTACAAAAAAGACTTCAAGAAAGGTTTTCCAGTTTTCCTGGATCTCTATAGTCTCTGTACTCATTAATCATGGAATACTGGACTCCAAAATACTGGGAAGAACATGAACAAGAATGTGAGACCATTCTAAAGGATCAAAACTCTTGGGATCAGGTAAGCTTTTCCGTCTTTGTAAATAGATCCATCAACAGGTAGGTACTGCAGTCTGCAGTTGCTGCTAGCTTGGGCAATATTAGATGTTAATATAAAGTAGGTAGGTACTTTCACTGTAAATTTAACTTACACAAGAACAAACCCAAGAGAGCCCTGCAGAATTTGTTGGCTACAGAGATCTCAATCCTTTTGTCTTACAAAAGAAGAAACTGGAGAGATACCTGTGGAAATTGTTAGGTAATTAGGTATTCCAACCGGTACTTGTGCAGAAGTCACATTTGTGGAATATTGCTATCAAAGGAACTGGCACAAACGAGCAGTGACCAGTGTTATTATAGGGTTAGATTTAATACAAAAAAAAAGCTTTCTTTTCCCCGGATGTGACTTCTGTATAATTACCTTCCAACCAACACACATACATTTTGTAATTTGTTTGTTGGTTTCTTTCTTTGAATTCAATCATATTTACTTACTGTTCAATCTTACAAAATCCTTACAGGTTCCAGATTTGAACTCCATACCCAGCAGTGAGCTAAAGGATGGAATGTTTGTCAAATACACAGGAATGATACAGGATATGCTGAACCCTGTCTTCTATTTTGATAAATATGAAGTCCTTGATAGAAAAACTCAAAGCAAACACATGTACAGTGGTCGCTTTAAGGAATCATTGTTCTGTCAAGTAAGGATCAATTTACTTACTATTATTTTTGTGGGACACATTCACTCATTTTGTGACCCATACTTGTATCATTGCTTCCAAAAAATATTTTGAATTTATGTAGGTTCTTAGTGAGGAAAAGTCTTGAAAGTAATGTTACAAAATGACTTGTTTGTTGGGGGAAAGGGCACTTTTTCCCTTGTAAAATATGGACAGTGCCTGATAGGTAAATTTTTTTTTTTTTCCGATGGGCCCCTTTTTTTTTTTTTTTTTTTTTTTTTTTTTTTTTTTACTTCTTATAACTAAAGTAATTTTTCTTAAACGTTTCCCGCCCTTTTTTTCAATTTCCTTATCCTTTAGGAAGGAAAGTAATGTCATCGGGTCAATTTTTTTCTTTTCTTTTTTCATCCGTTCGTCCTATGAAATCCTTCTTCATTTCCTCATGAGTCTGTTGACCATCTGGGCCGCAATATACCCAGGGGCCCCACACACGCCACCCCCTGGATGTGCCCCTGACCCACACAGTAGTAGGTGGGGAATGAGAGTGAATGGGGAAGAAGGGCCCTGGATGGGGAGCGGGCGATTGAAGAGGAGTTGGTTGAGTGAGAGAGCACCGTGGAATATGTTCTGAAAGGAAGTCACAATTCAGAATCTTTATTACTATTTTTCACTTCAGGTAGACCTGAACGGTACACCTAATTAGGTCCGCCTGTCAGGTCTACCTGATAGTGTGTGTGTGCTCATCAGGTATCAGGTAGACTTGACAAGCGGACCTTTTCAGCCGTACCTGATAGGAAGTGGCTGGCCTAACTGCCAAGGTCTTATCGTCCCGAAAGCGAAGAGAGAAGGAAGACAGGATAGGAGAAAGCCAGCTGTCTGTAACTGCTAAGATCTTATCGTCCCGAAGGCGAAGAGAGAATGGATCCGAGAACGAACCTTACCCGTTCAGGATAAAATCCGCCCCGGGCGGGAATCGAACCCGCGACCTAGCGCTTACAAGGCAGATTCCCGTCCAGGGCTTTCTCCTATCCTCCTCTCTTTGATTTCGGTATGTTAATACCTCAGTTACAGCTCCCCCTAAAAAAGGAGAAGATGAAGAATAAGAGAAAAGGAGTGAAATTCAATTCTTACCCCTCCAGTGAGCCCAAACTCTTTCTCCAAATCAGGCGGCGTGAGTATCTCATAGCCGACAATGTCCTGAGTAAACCCCGGACAATACTGCTCAATACTACTGAACACATTGGTGGCATAGTTTGCTTTGTCCTCTTCGGTCCAGTCTCTGTCACCGGCTAGCTTGTAGGGTGTAAACTGGGTGAATAGAAGACATACGTGATGGCCCGGGGGACTGAGCGTGTTGTCTAGACTGGATGGTAGAACCATTTCTATCATGGGTCTGAAAAATATTAAAGCATAGAGTGATGACATAGAATACCTGTGTAAATAGTACCTACTCGGAGTTCTCTGCTCTTTAAAAACTGTCTCGGTGGGGGGCCAGAATTACACCGGTCAGATTCACAGAAGCACATATGACCACGTCCAGAACCCTCGTACATACACACATGGTCCACCATGAAGAGAGATATGTCTAGCTTGGATGTACAGGTTCGTCGGACACTCTCGAACTCTGGACATAGAATAAAATAGTTCTTTTGTAAATAAACCAGAAGGTATCTTACAAAGTCAATTTAACTTAACTCTAAATTATGACATGAGGCATTGTTAGAATGGCTTTCATTTTAGAAGCAACCTCCGTGCCCGAATGGGTATCATACTAGGCTTGCACAATGGAGACATCGGGTTCGATACCCGGTGGTGTCGAAGTTTTTTGGCACTTGGGGTTCGGGGTGCTTTCAGCCTTGTGAGAACAATAGAGTAGAGCGACCAGTCATGGAATTACCACTAAAAGTATAATAAGATAGTGAAAAGGGTACTTGGTTGCAAAGGAAGCACAGTAATGCTGTGATATACACAAAAAGGTGTGAATAGGCTCATATTTGGAGTGACGAGGGAAAAATTAAAGGCCTAAAGGTTGCTCATTACCTGTTTTCGAGTTTCGCACCATTTTGACACAACATCCATTGCAAGGATTAAGAGCAGGTTGATGAATTGGTAGGACGGAATAATTGAATGGGTCTAAACACCGGCGATCTTTCCAACTATCGCATTCATAACAGTAGATAGATCTGGCTATAAAAATGAGAAAAAACATGTGACCTTTTATTTATATGTAGGTATCCAGTACAGTGTCCTTAAAAGGTATTGTTATTACAATAATTTTAATTACAATAATTACCTAATGCTGATAGAAAATTTAGAAATGATTTGATAACCAATCGCTGTATGGTTTCGCGGCATGTTAAGATTATAAAGAATTTTGTTTTCGCGGTATCTCCGCAAGCGAAGAAGCTTTTAACCTGAGACTTTATACTCGAGAGTAAATTCAGCTTTGGCTCTCGCGAAAAATACTCATGCGTTAGGTACTTATAGCTGTGAACATATGTATGTATTCTTATGGCCACTTTGGACTTTTGTAACCTACTTACATAGGTGCGTTGTAAGCTTACCTTGATATGGGGAACATTCTGTAGCACTTGCTCCTATTACCGAGACGAAATTGTACGCAAATATGAAAAGTGGAAGAACAAATTTCATCACAGTCATTGTTAGTTACTTAGGCCAATGTGAACAGTTCAAATGCTATGTCATTCTTAGACAAAATGGAAGGCCTTGAAAGCAAAAAGGACTATATAAAAGTTTTGTTTACTTGTAATGTGGGTAATGATTTATCGATTTGTTTGTATGAATTTAAAACTTTCTCTTTTTTTTTTTTTTTTTTTTTTTTTTTCAGATTTCTAGACGACTCAGATGAATCCATCACTACCTTTTATCCAATTGTCAGAGATTTGGAAGATCCCAATTTCCACAAGTGTTACATCTGTGGAAAATTCTTTGCTCGGTAAGATCAAACATAATTCACTAGTATCAAAAATGTTCCTGGGCCGGTTGGGCCCTTTTGTCCGTGACGCATTGATGGTTGGTGGTGAGTGCTCCAAATTATAGGCAGACATTTTTAATTTACTTAGTTGCCCCTGAATTCCCGCCACCCTCATGCCGCGGGGCCTGTGGGAACAGAGGGAACTGTAACTGCTAAGGTCTTATCCCCCCAAAGGCGAAGAGAGAAGGAAGACAGCATAGGAGAAAGCCAGCCGTTTCGAGAACGAACATTATCCCTTCAGGAATGAAATCCGCCCCGGGCGGAAATCGAACCTGCGGCCTTGTGCCTGACAAGGCAGACGCGCTACCAACCAAGCTAACTAGGCTGGCGTGATTGACAAATAACCTCTTTTGATTTCAGGTGGATCGTGCGTGGTACTGAGAGATTGGTGTTTGATGTGAATACCCTATGTGACGATTGCTTTAAAAAGTACAACTATGTGAACGGCAAGAAGATAGGAGACTTTCAAGCGTATCGGATTCTGCTGGATAAAAAGTAACTTATTATTTTTAAAAATGTGCCCGCACTTAGGTTCAGTCGATGTCATGAACCGTCGACACTGCTTCGACAACATGGATTTACCTCATCGATGTCGATCGACGGCCGGTCGCCTATGTTAGGACACGCCTTTCAAGAGGTTGGATAGAGGGAGCTGTAACTGTTAAGGTCTTATCGTCCCAAAAGTGAAGAGAGAAGAAAGACATGATAGGAGAAAGGCAGCCATTCCGGGAATCTGTTTAGTTTAGGATTAAATCTGCCCCTTGGGAATCGAAGCCCTTATTTTTTTAACCTGGTTCAGATACGTGTGAGTACGGGTTCGGCTCGGAACCGGAAAGAAAGTATTCCATCTTAGATGCAGTTCATTGTCAACTTTTTTTTTTCGTACCTAATTCAAATAAATACTTTTAGATTTAAAACTCGGTTAGTTCTTTTTTAAGTACGATCATGTGTCAGGTATACCTGATAGTGTGTGTGCTCATCAGGTAGGTATACCTAACAGACGGACCTTTTCAGCCGTATCTGTCAGGTCTACCTGATAGTATGTGTGCTCATCAGGTGTCAGGTATACCTAATGAGTGGCTGGCCTTACCTTTGGACACCTACACTATTTATTTCAGATATCTCCAGTGAAGAAATCGCCAGTACACGCAAGGATTTGAAACTGTTGTTAACTCAGTTGTTGATGGGGGATGACGTAGCAGCTGACTATCTCATTTGTTATCTACTGTCCAGAGTGTAAGTTAATTTTGTAATATTTAGTTGAAGGAATAGGGTGTAAATCTGTAATTACATAGGAAATTGGAAATTTTCGTGCAAATCATTAAAATGGAGCTAGCTATCTTGGCAGGTAGCGCGCCGGCCTTTTAAGCGCTAGGTCGCGGGCTCGATTGATATCCAGGGCGAATTTTATCCTAAACAGGTAAGGTTCGTTCTCGGAACGTATGGCTTTGTTGTTGTCGTTGTAGCGGCTTCAGCTCTAGCCGAATGGTGATGGCAGAAGAAAGTTTGACTTTCTCCTATCCTGCCCTCCTCTATTAAATTTTGGGACGATACAGTTCGCTTAAAATAAATAAGGAAAAAAATGTTTAGTGTGAATTTATTAATGATATTAATTAATTTTCCCCCTCCTATTAATTCAGATACTGTCGAGACGAGGTGGGCTTTGCCCTGGGCAAGTTCAGTTTGAACATTTTCCACAGAGATCTCGCCACTAGCTGTAGTGACTATGCTCAGATGCTGTACGACATATTGAAGCTATTGGTATGCAAGAGTCATTACTTTGAGCTGAACGTCAAGTCACTCAATGAAACCACCATGATACCCAGGTAGGTCATGTCTCCTCACTTTAGAATGGCCACGCTGATCGACTTGTTTTTGTCCTCTTTTGAAGAGAAAACGGCTCGACAGATTTTGATGAAATTTTTTGAGGTTGTTAAGAAGAGTACTGAGGCTTACATAGGCTACCTACATTTGTCACATGCAATCCTGTTTCAAAATGGCGGCGCTTCAAAGTCATACCTCTAACGCCGCGCTAATTCTGTCAAACTCACGGGAGCGCGAGGCGCGACTAAAAATCTTCAATTTTTTCTAGTGAACCCAGACGATCCCTTATCACTGGGTGAACTTTTTTTTTGGCCCCAAGTCCTGGGTCCTTATTTCTCATCGTTTTCCCAATATTATCTCTTGGTATTTCAGGAAGGACTACAACACGAACAGACTGAAAAGTGGCCTTCTCCAGTTATCCTCAAGTACCTATCTGATCCTGGATGAGATCCATCTACAACCCGGACAGTTGAACAATACGGGCTGCCTCAATGTGAAAGCCTTATCCTCTGTAGTGAATAATCAACGCATGAGCTACGACTTTCAGTTCTACGATGGAACATTCCCCACGGATATTCCCGTGCTTTCGTTGTCGGATACGAAGTCCATGTTACCTGTAAGTGTTAAATATTGTGATAGAATAGAATAGAATATACCCTGTTTATACTGCCAGAATGAGACTGAAAAGTCCCTTTACTCCCGCAGTCTAAACAAGGTCCTATCTATTTGGTACAAAATAGGTGTAAATTTTAACCAAGTGAGAACTTAACAAAAACACTATACAATACTTGAAAGTGTTTAAACAATATTATGTATATTAATTTCTTATTCCAAGTAATTTCGCTCATAAAACCTTTGATTTTTTTTATATATAGGCAAATATGTAGCTGTAGGTACTGCTTGAAAAATGATATTAGATATCCCCCTTTGTTCCATCTAAAAACAAAATCTTCGCTATTATATTGTCATCATGTTCAGAATAAAAAATATTGCTACATGAATAACCGAATAGGTCTCAGGCTACCTGTCATTTTCCATAAAAAAGGGGTAAACATGATACCTCCAGCTCTCCGATGTAACCCTACTTATGTCATTTTATTGCAGAGTGATTGTCATATAAAGCTCAAGCCTGATCCCTCCTGTAGTTCAGTCATACGAGAAACATTCAGCGCTGCACATCAGTACCTGAAACCTGAGCTCCTCAATAAGATTCGAACCTATATTTCCTGGATTCAGAACAGGGGCTTTGATATCCCTGAAAATTTAACTGAGGTAAGTTTCTGGTTAGATACGAGACAGAAAGAAAAGCGAGCCAGCCTAGTTAGCTTGGTTGGTAGCGCGTCTACCTTGTAAGCGCTATTCCGCAGGTTCGATTCCCACCCGGGGCGGATTTCATCCTGAAGGGATAATGTTCTTTCTCGGAACTGCTGGCTTTCTGCTATCCTGTGTCCCTTCTCTCTTCGATTTCGGGACGATAAGACCTTAGCAGTTACAGTTACCTCTATCAAGAGAAAAAAAAATGTAAAGAGTGAGAGAGTTATAAAAAGACCAAATCTTCTCATTTAGAACTATTCAGTCAATGAGTTAGATCCAAAATCATGTAATTCACCTTTCAACTCCCTATTGGTAAAGAAAGTTAAGACCTGACTCATTGACTGACTTGTTCAATTTACATGACCAATATAATTATGCATGATTTTATCTCTTGTCCACACAGATTGTTCAGAAAGATTTCGTGGAGATGAGAAAGGAAAACAAGAAGACGGATGCCAATGATTTACACACACTCATCGTTCTAGCCAGGTATGTTCAGTTTGGAAAAAAATCGCCTGCGGGGCAGAAAACATAATTTACGTGGAACGTAGTATGGACTTTGTGTATTTCATCTGTGGGTATTAGGTTAGAACATCTTAGGCCAGCCACTCACTATCAGGTCCACGCAATGATTTACACACACTCATCGTTCTAGCCAGGTATGTTCAGTTTGGAAAAAAATCGCCTGCGGGGCAGAAAACATAATTTACGTGGTATGTAGTATGGACTTTGTATATTTCATCTGTGGGTATTAGGTTGGAACATCTTAGGCTTAGGCCAGCCACTCACTATCAGGTAGACCTCATCAGGTCCACGTTTCAGGCCTACCTGAGTGTGTGGCCCTAAAAAAGTAGACTGGGAAAAGTCAGGGTATTTGATTTTTTTTTTCTTTTTTCATTTTAGTAGACATCCTGTACCTATAACCTGACATATGAATCCCTATTGTCTTCCTTCAGGTTAATGTCCCTGAGTCATGGACACTCTGAGCTCACCGAAGACATGTGGAAGGTGGCCCTGGCAATGGAGAAAGAGAGGAAGTCAAGGTAAAAACCTCCATGTCTCGTTGTACGTTTATCATTGCTCAATGAAGGAAATGGAAAAGGATCAAAAGGATGCATTTTCTCACCCGTGGATATGAGAGAGAACGGATTTTTTTTTTCTTTATTATCATTATTTTTTAAGGATTAAATCCTGGAAAATTATTTCGTTCACACCAGAAATTTTCGATCGAACTGTTTTCGATGTAAAACGTTATCTTCGGCCTAATTAGAAGAGGATTCGTAGAAGCTTAACCCATCCTTCCGGGCTGTTTGCCTGTACACCCAAGTCTCGCAGTGGACTTTTTCTTATCCCTATTCTGTTCCAGTTAAAAATTCAATATTCTCTTGTTTTAAAGAATATACATATTTTTATTTTTTTTTTATGTTTTGTTAATAAACGGAGAACGTTAAAAAATGTATTTTTTCATTGCACTCTTTCGTATTTCATTGGATAAGATATGCCTTATCTTATCCAATCATTTATCTTATGAAAATAAACCCTTAACACATGGAGTTATTAGCAACACAGTGATCTAGCCTGTGGCGATAGCACATTGCGTTGGTGGTTATACACAGACCTAGGCTAGGCTTGAGAAAATTAGAAGAAGAAAATGTTCAGGTAAGTAAGTACTTTAGTATACGAAGCAAATCGATTTTTCGTAATTTTTTCCTATTTTTCAAGCCTAGCCGTGTGTATAACCACCACCTGAATACACCAGTTCACTGAAGCTAAGCAACATTGCTCGTGGTTAGTATCCGGATGGACCACTATCTGATTTTTTTTTTTTTTTTTTTTTTTTTTTTACTTCTTATAACTAAAGTAATTTTTCTTAAACGTTTCCCGCCCTTTTTTTCAATTTCCTTATCCTTTAGGAAGGAAAGTAATGTCATCGGGTCAATTTTTTTCTTTTCTTTTTTCATCCGTTCGTCCTATGAAATCCTTCTTCATTTCCTCATGAGTCTGTTGACCATCTGGGCCGCAATATACCCAGGGGCCCCACACACGCCACCCCCTGGATGTGCCCCTGACCCACACAGTAGTAGGTGGGGAATGAGAGTGAATGGGGAAGAAGGGCCCTGGATGGGGAGCGGGCGATTGAAGAGGAGTTGGTTGAGTGAGAGAGCACCGTGGAATATGTTCTGAAAGGAAGTCACAATTCAGAATCTTTATTACTATTTTTCACTTCAGGTAGACCTGAACGGTACACCTAATTAGGTCCGCCTGTCAGGTCTACCTGATAGTGTGTGTGTGCTCATCAGGTATCAGGTAGACTTGACAAGCGGACCTTTTCAGCCGTACCTGATAGGAAGTGGCTGGCCTAACTGCCAAGGTCTTATCGTCCCGAAAGCGAAGAGAGAAGGAAGACAGGATAGGAGAAAGCCAGCTGTCTGTAACTGCTAAGATCTTATCGTCCCGAAGGCGAAGAGAGAATGGATCCGAGAACGAACCTTACCCGTTCAGGATAAAATCCGCCCCGGGCGGGAATCGAACCCGCGACCTAGCGCTTACAAGGCAGATTCCCGTCCAGGGCTTTCTCCTATCCTCCTCTCTTTGATTTCGGTATGTTAATACCTCAGTTACAGCTCCCCCTAAAAAAGGAGAAGATGAAGAATAAGAGAAAAGGAGTGAAATTCAATTCTTACCCCTCCAGTGAGCCCAAACTCTTTCTCCAAATCAGGCGGCGTGAGTATCTCATAGCCGACAATGTCCTGAGTAAACCCCGGACAATACTGCTCAATACTACTGAACACATTGGTGGCATAGTTTGCTTTGTCCTCTTCGGTCCAGTCTCTGTCACCGGCTAGCTTGTAGGGTGTAAACTGGGTGAATAGAAGACATACGTGATGGCCCGGGGGACTGAGCGTGTTGTCTAGACTGGATGGTAGAACCATTTCTATCATGGGTCTGAAAAATATTAAAGCATAGAGTCATGACATAGAATACCTGTGTAAATAGTACCTACTCGGAATTCTCTGCTCTTTAAAAACTGTCTCGGTGATGTAGTGGTCAAGGTGCTCGCCTGGTAATCAGGAGGATGTGGGTTCAATGCCAGCCAAGGTATGGAATTTTGTCCTTAACATTGTTGAGAATTTGACCACAATAATACTATGTAGTAGTGGTCAACTGCGGGGGTACATTATCCGGTGAGCTCGCTCGCTAACTACTAACGTAGGTAAAGAAGAAAGCCAGGAGAACATGTATTACCTTCTGGTAATCAGGAGGATGTGGGTTCAATGCCAGCCAAGGTATGGAATTTTGTCCTTAACATTGTTGAGAATTTGACCACAATAATACTAGGTAGTAGTGGTCAACTGCGGGGGTACATTATCCGGTGAGCTCGCTCGCTAACTACTAACGTAGGTAAAGAAGAAAGCTAGGAAAACATGTATTACCTTGTGCTGGGTATCCCTTGTGTTGCATCTTGATAGGCATCAAACACTTGTTGCATATCCTCACAGTTGAGATGAATACTACCATGATGGTGAGGTTGTACTGTATTCTCACTGGGGTTTGGATCAGCTAAGAAGTTTGGTATGGATTTGAGTGCCACTGGAAATTAAATGATATTGTTTTTGATTACTGATTAGTGTTGATCCTTATGTACCTTCTTGAGAGAAGTGTGCAGTTATCACTGCCACCTTTATAGATCTCTTGTAACAGTGTTGGTCCTGAAACCCTGTCTTGAAAGGCCTATTATGTCTACCGATTGTCTTCTTCACCCCTCAATCTAATTTTGAGCACTGTCTTCAGTCCTTTTCATTTTTCGTAAAGGTTTAATACCATGTCTGAGTTTTCTTCTCTCACGATGCCATTTGCAGGATAGTTATTTTCAAATTTTGACGAAAGGATCAGAAGATTTATCTTCTATAATACCCATATCATTTTTACTCCTGTAATAACCACAAAGGATCAGAATCAGAATGCTATTTCTTCTCTTATTACTCCCGTTAACTTACCATTGATCTTGGTTACAGGGGAAGCATAGTCAATGGATTGCACAGCCTGTGTTGTTCTCTCATCGAGATTGCCTTTAGGTATCAAATCCAGGAGAGTACACTTAGCAGTGGTATTGGACAGGACATACTTAGCTTTGATTTCTAACCCATTGGTCACTACGCCACTCGCTCTCTTGTCTGAATCCAGCGTTATTTCCGTAACTGTCTAGGAGGAAGAAAGCAAGAGATTGGATTCTTTGAAGATTTTTTAAACTCTTTTTGAGCTTTTTCAAAGATTTGGCGTTAAATAGCGGCCGAACCGTACATTTATCGAGGTCCGGCCCACGGACACTTTTGATCATCATTAATTAATAATTATGGAAGCTGTCTGCAAAATTTGAGCGGCCTGTGGCTAAAGGTAAAGTCGTGAGAAGCGCTAGTGGAACTTTGGTCCGGAATAACGGCCGAACCGTACCTTGTGAAAACAGGGCCCAAAGAAAAAACTAATTAGGAATGCCTTCTTCTTACCTGACTAGTAAACAACTGTGCCCCGCTCGCCTGGGCGCTCCTAGCCAGTGCCTGACTAACTGCCCCCATACCTCCCTCTGGATATGCCCAAGCTCCTTTCACTCCTTCTGCCCCACCCATGACGTGGTGCAGGAGAACATAACTAGTGGAGGGTGAGTGAGGGGATACCATGGCCCCTATGAGGCCGTCAGTGAGTAGAGTGGCCTTCAGAGGTTCAGACTCAAACCAGTCGTTGAGGATACTGAAGGCCGAACAGGTGAGAAGGGAGTAGACGTCTTTCATTTCCCCGCGACGTGTGAATAGGTTGTACACTGGAAAGCGAAGATAACGAGGAGCCTCTCTGGTAAAAATTTTGTATAAGCATAACATTTCCTTCTTTCTTTAATATCGACCACATTAGTACTCGTAAAACATTTAACTCAGCGGGTTAACATAAATTAATACAAATGGGATAAAGTATCTTTGCTACTGTACTCTTCCCCATTTAGGCTAGCCACTCACTATCAGGCACACCTGATCAGGTCCGTCTGTCAGGTCTACCTGATAGTGAGTGGCTGGCCTTATAGCATTGGTTTTCTCAAACTTCTCAAAGGTTCTGAAACCTGTAACCCCAACGTGCAAGATGACTGCTTGCCAAACCACTTACCATATTGGCGAATGTGTCTATTCCCATACAGCAAGGCAAGCTTTTCCCGAAGGCTCACTTTCTTACTGAGGAGGTTGCCGAAATCATGAGGTGCAATATCGAACAGGGGATCCAAAAGGTTTGTAATTTCTTCGATATGATGGTCGTACTTCTCGAAATTCTGAAGAAATCAACATTTAATATTCATTAATATTTGGTTTTTGGTGCTTACATTAAATTTGAACGGGACTCCAAATCTGAACTGAAGGTCGGTGTTTAGAGTTTCATGATACCTAACACAATGAAATCGTAGTTATAATTTTTCCCCCTAAAAAATATTCCCTCCCCCCCTTATTAATCCACTTATAATAATATCGTACTTTGCTCAAACTTCGGGAAGTCAGTCAAGAAATTCACATGACTGGCCGTCGATCGACGAGGTGAATCTATGTTGTCAAGGCAGTGTGCGTTTCAGTCGATCCATGGCTGGTGGACACACCTTAATGTTGCTATTGCTAGGTATGTCAAATTGTAACTTTTCACTGTCCCTATCTATCTCTTATCCAGACCTTTGAAGGCAGGATCGTCAAACCTGTGCATCTTTAACGGAGAATCTAGCTATCTGTTCGTAGTTCTTCTGCGGGTCCAATCCTAGAGTGAGAGACTTGGCTTTGTTAGTCCACTTGTCTGGACTTAGAGGCGTATAAGAGCGAGGATCTCGGGTAAGTAGCTTGAGTCCGTGTTTCTGAAAACAATCAGAAAGGAAAAATCATGAAAAGTTTAACTCAGGCGTAAAAGTCTACCTGGGGTGTAAAAGTTCCTTTCCAGGTAGAATTAATATTGCCCATTAGATCTAGATATTATTTGACAAGTCACGTAAGAAATTGGAGTTCGATCCCCGGCGGGGTCAATAATTTAAAAGACAAATTACTTGTCTGGAAAGAAGAAAGACTAGGTGCAACCCATAGTTAAAGGGAGCAATCGAGAATACACAAATGCATCCCAGCTTTCCAGGAATACGCAGTTGTAAGAGCAACCTCCGAGTGGTTATCACACTAGGTTTGCACGCCGGAGTACAAATACTTTCTATTCAATTCAAGTCATTTGATGTCTCACCTTCAATTCCAAGTCCTTGTAAATATGAGGTCTAAGGAGACTCAGCAGATAGGAAGCTCTGGAGAACTGGAACCCTGGAATTATCTCCTCTGTAACCGCAGCCCCGCCTAGGACATGTCTCCTCTCTAGGACAGCCACGGATAAACCAGCCCGGGCCAAATAAGCAGCTGATACTAGGCCATTGTGTCCTGGAATTGGGAATTCATTACAAATTTTCATCAGTAAATGGTTTCTTCAAACTGATCCCTAGGGCAAGGTAAACTCAGACCCTTGAAAAATGGAGTGTGCCTGAAGGCATGTAATGTGTTCCAATCCACTCGACCCCAAAATACCTATGTCATGCGTTATTTGTGTGAGAAATTACTGTTCTTATGGCTAAATTTAATGACGTCAGTAGGCAGTCCAGCTACTGGACTTGTATAAATATTACTGACCTAACATTCCAGTCCAGTCGGATAAAATACCCTTCTGTACTCCTACAAATCCAATTGTGACCATGACCTACAAACTACAATGCAATTTTACTGGACGCCAGAAGTGTTCATACGGGGGTGATTGCAGGAATCGCAAAATATTTGGGGCAAGCAATCATACTGAACAGAATCAAAATTCCTTCCTTGAAAGAGCTCAAGGGACCATACTTTGAGAAGACCTAACCAACAGCAAGAAGTGCTTTAATTTCTACGTACCTCCACCTACAATCACGACATCATATGCCGTTTTCAAAGCCGCCATTCTTCCACTTTACTCCATTGACATACACAATATGAGACCACTTAGCAACTTAACACACTTAATATTAACACACTAATGAAGAAAACACACACACATCTCCTATCTCTATCAATCAACTTGTATTCTCACCTGCTTCCTACTTATTTTATAGAAATTTTGTTTATTTTTGATAATGGCCGAGGGAATAGAGTGTGATAATGTGGTGACCTTTAGTAAAGGTCTTGTCAGGCCCGAAGTTTAAGGTTTCATTCTAATCTGTTAATCGCGGATTACATGTACATATGAGCAGATTGAGCCGGTATCGGTTTACTGGCTCAAGTGAGTTAATTTTAAGGTTTACCTGTGGGTTAGAGCCAGAAATAGGGCATTTACTAATCTGCTAATCGCGGTTTACCTACTCATATGAGCAGATTGAGCAGGTATCGGTTACTGTGAGCAGATTACACCAACCACTTTACAATTTAGATTCGAGCGGTCAGTTAGAGAATTTAGGGTAAAACAATGGGAGGAATGGGGAGATAAAACAGAAGATTACCTATACATATCTAAATGTTCTTCCTCCCCACAAACTCTCACCCTCCTATCTACCTCTCCTACCCTCCTCTCTCCCCTCCTCCTCCCTTCTCCTCTGTCCCCTCCCCTATCTTTCTCCTCTCAGTCTTCTTCCCCCTCCTTGTCCTCCCTTCCTCGTTAGTCCCCCCCTTATCCATCTTTCTCATCCCTCTTTTATCTGACAAGGAAGACTATAAACATTATAGAATCTGATGACTTAATCAATCCCCCCCCCTCTCCTTCTCCCCTACCCCTAGAAAATATTTAGAATATTCAAAGTAGGGGGAAAAAGATGAAAGCAAAAAGGGTGAAAAGCGTGTGTCGGTTTTTGTTCCTGTTTTGTCTCTCTTCCTCTTTCTTCTCTTTTTTTCCTTTCTCTCCTTCTTTCTTTCTCTTTGTCCTCTGTCTCTCTCTTTTCTTCTTCTTTCTCGCCCACCCTCCCTCTCTCTTTCTGAAGTAGAGAGTCAAATACCAAACATGCATAACGTTGCTTAATTTATATATCAAATTAAACACGAAAGTGGTGGTGCAAATTTTGTTCAGAAAACCATAAAGCCAAAAAAATTGGTTTTTGGGGGGATTTTTTTTACATTTCCTCACACAAATGAGCTCTGATCTTGAAATTCATCGCGACGACCTATGAACTCAAAACGCGAAAGTTTTAGATAACACTTCAGTCGTTAATTTAAGACGGGTTTCAGCGTCATCTATGTTAAGCTACGCCGAGCAAGGCCAATAATGGATGGATGACTTAAGCATTATATTGGTAGTTATTAGGAAACATTAAAAGGAATAAAGGAAAAACGGGCTCTAGTCTTGATTTTAAATCATTACATGAAAGTATATACATAGGTAGGTACATATATTATGTAGTAATAGGGAGCGCGAAGCGCGACCGCATGTACAATCGTGCGAAGCCCTGGGAGCGCGCAGCGCGACCGTAAATTGGGAACGCGAAGCGCAACCCTATGCTCAAACACGCGAAGCCCTGGGAGCGCGCAACCGTAAACGAGGGAGCGCGAAGCGCGACCATATGCACAAAAAATTCCCGGAGGGACGGACCCAGCTTGTTACCCCCGTGAAAAGTCCCTGTATGAGAAGAGAGAAAGAAGTGATTGAGAGGATGGGGTTTTTTACCCCCGTGAAAAGTCCCTGTATGAGAAATGAGAATAGGGAAAGAAGTGATTGAGAGGGGGAGAATCTGATTTTCCAATCTTCATCCGTGAAAAGACACGGAGGGGTAAGTTCTGCTTATTTTGCAACTTCTAAAGATTGGAAATAAAAGGGGACTACTGAGAGCTCAGAGATACGTGGAGGGATTGAAGGTAAACAAATGATGAAACTTTTCCAGAGAATACTTCCTGGAATCGAGATCTAACTTTCCAATGGACTCGAAGGTTTTTTTTTTCAATTTCAAACAGAAGAGTGCTTGGAAATGAATTTTAGCTTGACAAATTTTTTGGAAATAAACAAAAGAGGAATTTTGTACTTCTCTTCGCTTTTGGACTTTTTGTTGTAAATTATATTACATATTTTAATATCACAGACCAAAAATTGTGTTTTATTGGGAAATGTGAAAAGGAAATTCATATGAGTGCGAAAACATGGTCAAAGTCTTCAACACCAAGTGCGGAAACGTTATAAGGACAAAAAACCCTCCACTGAATGGATGTGTTTACTTACCTTACCATTTATTTTTTACAGACCTAGATGTAGTGATGAGAAAATATTCAAAGATTTCAACATTATCTCATCCACCTACAGACTTACAGACCTACACTAATACACCTACCAGGTAATACCCAGCTACATTTGTCTCCATTCATTGCGTTGGAGGCACATCCTTTCCGGAAAAACGTGTAGGTATACCTGCCGAACTACCTACTCATCACAGTCGTAATCAAAATTAACAACATAACAATATAACGACAGCAGAATGGAGCAGTTGAAAATGGGTAAAAATTATGAATAAATGGTCGATTCCCTATGTAAAAAGTTGGGAAAAATCCAAATCTGAGGTCAAAACTCCGAAAAAATAACTGTAAAAGGTCGAAAATTCAACTTTTATTTTCCGTTCTAATGAAAGAGTTCAAATAAGTGTGAGGTCAGACTTTACGCAGTTGTTTTTTTCGTCCGTTTGGTAGCGCCACTATGCAAGCGCGCTAGCGGAGGAGCAGAAATAATTGCGCAGAAACGTATGCGGACAAACACATTAATGCGTTGCCTGTGAGGGAGCTTTGCTCGGGACATTTGACATGACGTCATCGCCTACGGAAGCGTATGCCGTGACGTTAAAGTTCAAGATTTACCGGCATTTTTTAATCGATTTATCTCGGGATCTAGAAGTCGTAGGAGAAAAAGAAAAATTCCGTTGGTCCTCATTTTTCCTGCTCTATGACTTTGAAACATCACCCAAGTAAGCACAACTGATCTATTCATTGCCAAAGACAAGCAACAAGGAAGAGCGAAGGAAACGTAATTTAATTTCCATTACATTAGAAAAGATTGTTGAATGAAGAGGGTGAGAAGTCTGTGGGAGGAGAAGGATGAGCTTTATTTATTATTATTTCGTTTTATTATTATTATCCCCATTTTTTTGTGCGGGCGTAGGAATAGAGGGAGGCAGAGAAAGAAATATGAAAATTTGACAAAAAGTCGTAGGTATAAAATGTTTTTCCGGAACTAACAAGGAAGTAAAAGTTTTGCGACCAGGGGTGGTCTGAACCAGTATGATATTAGGAGACTAGAGATATTTTTTGAGACAGGGACAATTGTTAGAGGTCTATTCGTACTTTAAAGGTCTCAAAAATACCTTCTATTCAATTCCAGATGTGACAAAAAGAAAAACTCGCCTTAGGCTGAAATCTAAAGTCCTCAGAAATTCGAACTGTTTTTGAGCCTTTGTATTTTCTATTAATTATTTTCTTGAATACCTGCCAAACCGTACATATCTTGAAACTGGAACCTTTTGATCTACACAATTTATCGAATTTCTCTGGAAATTTTGAGCGAGCTGAAGTAAAAGGTAAAGGCCTGAGAACCATTCATTCCTTTTGAGCTTTTTCTATTGTTTAGCCTTAAATAGCGAAACTTTGGCCCTGAATAACGGCCGAACCGTACATTTCTGAAAACACACCCCAGGAACATTTTAATACACATATTTCACCACATCTCTCTGCAAATTTTGAGCGCTTTGGGCCGAAATCTAAAGTCCTGAGAAATGTAATCTGTTTTTTAAGCCTTTTTAAAATAATAGTCTCAAGTGCTGTAGCGGTAAAACCGTACATATCTTGACATCGGCCCCATCCATGCCTGGAGTTTAATGATCACATTCATAACTCGATACAAAATGATAGGGAATAGGGTGGGGGTGAATAAATGAAGGAGGAAAGACAGGGTGGTAGGAGGAAAAGTTGAAACCATGGGAGAAACATTGTACCTGTTGCGTTGCCTGGAAACACCCCATCAGCAGTGAATTGCAAGGATGTGAAAATAATGAACTTGAAGCGAAAAACCTTCACGGAGCGAAGAGACATAATACAGGAGAAGAGATAGATGGAGAAGAGGGAAAGAAATTGATAGGCGAAGGGGAAGAGATAGAAGGAGAGGAGAGAGAGGAGGGAAAGAAATGGATAGGAGGCGAAGGGGAAGAATAGAGGGAGAAGAGGGAGAGAGATAGAAGGAGCGGAGGAGCGGAGGGAAAGAGATAGATAGGAGGCGAAGGGGAAGAATAGAGGGAGAAGAGGGAGAGAGATGGAAGGAGCGGAGGGAAAGAGATAGAAGGAGAGGAGGGAAAGAAATAGAAGGAGAGGGGGCGAAGGGGACGAATAGAGGGGCAGAGATATATGGAGAGGAGGTGAAGGGGAAGAAATGGAGGGAAAGGAGGCGAAGAGATGAATAGACGAAGGGAAAGGGACTGGTGCACTGGTGGTCATAATGGTAGATATTTTATACTGCTCCAATGAAACTGAAGCAGTAGCTACCTCTCTTTATCCTAACAGTATCAGTCAACATGACGTATCATAATACTCCGAGCAATAGCTGGAATTTGAAGTCCCGAAAAAAGGGCCCTGAATTTTTGCCAAAATCCGTCAAAATCAAGTACAAAGAGAGTTAGTTGGTTTGGAACTATATGTACCTAAACTAAAAGAGATCTTTTCTCTTTTCCTCCCTATGTCTTCACCCCTCTTCTCTACCGAGTCCCGACTCTATTCAATTACTCTCGAATCAGTTTTAGGAACACGAAACCCCGCGTATATTGAATTTCCTCAATATGTTCCAAAGTTTTCTCCTCCAATAATAAATTTCATGTTTTCGAGACTTTTCTCGAGGAGGGAAAATCCGATTGGAAATAATGAGAGAAAAATGCTCGCAGCAGAGTGATAAGTGATTTCCCATCAGTAGATTTCACTTCCCCCACACATTAGTGGATTTTAATTTTAACTTCGCCCTTCTTATGTGTTTTTGCTGATAGTAAAAATGCCACCAGGAATTGTCGAGATGTTGGGGGAGCATTTAATGTATGTGAAGAAATCTATCCCCTTGCTCTCTCACCCTCCTCTCTCTCTCCTCATGCTGTCAAAAATATGATGTTGGGGGTCAATTTTATTACGTCTGTAACACATATTTGAACCGTCACTGCCCACTGACATGATCGCTCTCCCTCTTTCTCCTCTCTCCTAACTCGCTGTTTGTTGGTATGTCTAGGTACGTTTTTTTACCTAATTGCGATTTTTTCTCAGAAAATCTTTCAGAACTTTTAATGTAGGTTACCTTTTACATAATGTACACACCCTTTCCCTTCCTCTCTTTCTTCCCTTCCTCTCCCCTCTCTCTCCCCCCTTCCTGTCTCCCTCTCTCCCTTCCTCTCCCTTCCGCCCTCTCTCTCCCTCCCTCCCTCTCTTTCTCGGTGAAGGTCACACAGTTTTAGAACATCATGGGTGGGACGTTCCAGATTTTCAAAGATGAAAGAGAACCAAATTGGGAACTGTACAATTTAGGTCGAACTTTAGGTACAGGGTGGTTTCAAAGTGAGAAATACGAGGCGTATTCCTGGAATCACTTGAAGCGATGTCCGGAAGGGTTCTATTCCCGGCAGCGTTTTTCAATTTTCATTTTTTTCTTTTTCAAATTTACCAATTTATTTATATGTTTTTAATCAATAAATAACAGATACACACAAGTGTTTTCCCAAGTCAATACTGACTTGTAAGAAATGCGGTGATTTTTCTAGTATTTGAAATTTGGGGTGTAGCCTCGTGAGCATACTTGAGTATTTTGAAAGCAGAGCGACCGACCGCCCCCGGTCGCTACTCTTTCAAACTATTATTTCGTGAGACTATTGAGTCACCTTGTATATTTTTACCGAGACAGTAGAGGGAGCTTGTTCCAAGCTTTTGTCCGAAAATTATCATCATCATGTTCCACAGTCCATTTTGTAACTTTTGTTAATTAGAATATCCCTCCTTTTTCTCTCCTTCCTTTATTTCATACTTAGGTAGCTCTCAGACTCAATTCCTTTGGCTTCTTTTTGCGTTCTTACCTAATTCCTTACCTCGGAAAAGATTTTTCATGTTCTCCCAAAACGATCTCTCTCCCTCTCGCTCTCTCTGTCTCTCTCCTTCTTTCTGTCTACCTCTCCCTTTCTTCATTTATCGTATCAACAGTCTCCCCAGATACCTCCCTTCATTTAAATGGTTCGAAAACGGAACAATACACCAAGATGTGAAGTCTAAAGACCCTCCATCCCCAACAACAGCAACAACAACAATAATAATGATTTCATTTAATCATTTAATTTTCATAAACATATCACGGAAATAGACTTTCATAAAAGTACGAAGCTGTGTGTATTGACATAGGGGATTTGAAAAAATATGAAGAGGGAGCCTCTTGTAGTCTGTTGTTCAATTATTACGACCAGTGGCGGTTATGGGGGATTCAGAACATGGTCCTATGTTAAGGCCCGTTCCCACTTGTTGTTGTATCCCCCCCCCCCTCGGGGGGGGGTGCTCTGTGTTCGGCCCCTCCTTTTTTGTTGTTCCCCCCCGGCGGGGGGGGGGGGGGGGGGGGGGATATCGTGTAGTGCGTAGAGTTAACAGTGAACTGAACTCAATCAGAAAAACGGCCCTTTTGGGTCCGGAACGAGTTCAAAATTTAAGGACCAAAGTCCTTCATAGAGGCTTAACCCATCCTTTAGGGCTGTTTACCCCTACACCTAAGCCTCGGAGTGGGCTTTTTCGATATAAAACACAAATGCATATGGCAACCCCGGATTTGCCCTTAGTTTCAAAAGGACTCTTTTTTTTCGAACCCAGAGCGCTAATGTGCCATACATTAATGCATTTTTTTGTTGTCAACTCAAGTTCGCGAATCCGGGACTCAGGAATGTGTAGAACCCAGCATTACGTGCTGCAGCTAGAGAAACTTGGCAAAAAAATGGAATTCCCTAGTAAGTAACCGAAAGTCCCGTTTTCGATGGCCGCCTCTGAGTTTTTCATTCCTAATAATTATATTTCCTTTGTTCTCTCCTGTGGATGCTTCTCTTTCCCACTCTCTCTATATTCACAATTCTCTCGAGTTCCTCTTTACGTCATATTCATTCATAAAGCCGCTTATCAAGAATATCAGGTTGCATCTCATTATTATTTTTTTTTTCCTTTTTATTTATGATTGGATCTTACAAACTTTTTGCACCTTTGATCTGTTCAAGCTTTGGAACCTACTTGTTTTTCTAAATATAGGTATGTAGGTGAACACCACTGACTCTGACGATCCGTGGAAAGAGGATAGATTTTACCTTATAGGTATGATCAAACCTAGGTAGGTATTTCACCCTCTCAAATACCAACTACGAGCAACGTTGCTTATACCTTCAGTGATCCGTCGGAAAATGCATTCAACGTCGCATCACGTTGCCAAGGATTTTCCGCCAAAAAAGTCTTTTCCCCCTCCTCCCCACCACTCTCTCCCTCTCCTCCTTGCTTCTCCAAACCGATCTCATCTCTGCCACCATCAATACATCACCAGTGTCTCGTCATACTATAGCATGGCACCTCGGCTACAAGACAAAGTGAAAGTTGAGAATTTCGTAGCGCAAGTGCAAGTCTGTACTGCACAGTTCGCTACATAATATACCTCGCGTCTCTCCTGCCAAAGTTGTTTTAGTACATTACTAAAACTCATCCTAAAAGCTTCGCCGGAGATGCGAGTTTTTTGCCTAGTGGAGATAAAAAATAGCCTGAAATTGCCAGGAAAAATAGCCAAACTCGGGTAGACAAAAGTGTGTGCGTTTAATTTGTTATTTATGAAGAATTTAAGTTGCGTTTTTGTTTGCAAAGAATATTGCGTCTTTCCATTATGTTATTTTTTAAATTAAATTTAAATCAATTCAATTGTAACAATGTGAAATGCCTGATCAGTGGTGTGGTATTGTTGGCTCTTTGTGTTTCCAGAGGTAAGCTTGTCCACATAATAATTATGTACCTACATACCGACATATGTTTCTATTTACCCATTATTCTTTGTAAATGCCTACATGACCAGATGACCACTCGAATAACAAGAAGCGCGAAACGCGTCAAATTTCTTACCTGGTTTTAAAAGTCACATAGGAAGCTCCTATGTTTAAATTCTGAAATTCTGAATTCAGAGGAACTGAAATTCTGTACTATCAAACGCTAAGAGCTAATAGGTATTGAGAACTCAGATGAGCGCGTGTTTTGATTGGTGGATGTTTTTGAACCATACTACAAATATTCTGCGAAAAGGACACATCCACTAATAAAAGAAATTGCCAAAAATTCAAACTAAGTACGGAAACTAAATAATTAATGTAAAAGTAGGTGATAATTAAAATTAATTCCTATCTACTGGTATATATAAAATAATCTTCACCTGATGCGTCGGTAGGTATACCTACTCTTCAAGATTTTATCTTGTTATCATCAGACATTACGTTAGAGAGGAAGTTGCGAGGTAGCCATCCGAAAATTGGTTAACTTACCTACTCGGACATAATCAGCAAGCTACAGGTTTAATATACCTAGTAAGTAACTAAGTAGGTATCAATGAATTTTATACAGGTAAATTTTAAACATCATATACCTATATATTGTAGATAAAATCTGCAACGAAGAGTATCTGTAACGCAACCGCTCACAGTGAAGCCTAATTACAATAAACAATCTATTAGTAATTTAACACACTCGTAAGTAACATAGGTATTACTTAAATCCTGAGCATAACATTATTCAAAGTAAATACTGAAAGTAGTTTAGGTACCTAGAGTAGGCTAGTGGGTTTGTATTTGTACTTCAATGAGATTAGGCAATACCCTTCAGTTATGTTATGTAGATTATGGTTCATACACGGTTCATGGGAAGTTTTCTGATTTCAATGCTGCGAGAAACATTGTACCTGTTGCGTTGCCTGGAAACACCCCATCAGCAGTGAATTGCAAGGATGTGAAAATAATGAACTTGAAGCGAAAACCTTCACGGAGGGAAGAGACATAATACAGGAGAAGAGATAGATGGAGAAGAGGGAAAGAGATAGAAGGAGAGGACGCGAAGGGGAAGAGATAGAAGGAGAGGAAGAGAAGGGGAAGAGATAGAAGGAGAGGAGGGAAAGAGATAGGAGAGGAAAAGAAGGGGAAGAGATAGAAAGAGAAGAGGGAAAGAGATAGAAGGAGAGGAGGGAAAGAGATAGAAGGAGACGAGGGAAAGAGATAGAAGAAGAGGAAGAGAAGGGGAAGAATAGAGGGAAAGAGATAGAAGGAGAGGAGGGTGAGAAATAGAGGGAGAAGAGGGAAAGAGATGGAGGGCGAGGAGGAAAAGAAATGGATAGGCGAAGGGGAAGAATAGGAGGCGAGGGAGAGATAGAGGTAGAGAAGGCAAAGAGATGGATAGACAAAGGTGATCATACGAGTATTATCCTAATGGTAGTTATTTATACTGCTCGAATGAGACCCTTTACCCCAACACTAGGTAGTTGTTTAACAGTCAAAATGGGGTATCATAATACTCCGAGCCATAGCTGGATACTGAAAGTAGTTTAGGCACTTAGAGTAGGCTAGTCGGTTTGTATTTGTACTTCAATGAGATTAGGCAATACCCTTCAGTTATGTTTGTTAATATGTAGATTATGGTTCATACACGGTTCATGGGAAGTTTTCTGATTTCAATGCTGGGAGTTGGCCTTGCATCAAATTGTTGCAATTCTATACTGGATCTTTTATATCTCATATCTGGCTATGAAATATTGAAAAGGTCAAAGGAACATTAATCTTGAGTTGTGCGATCACATCTTGAATTCTCAAGGAAATTTCCTGGTCTTTTCATCAAAGAATGTACGGTGTAGGTACGGTAATTTCACCTTAGTTTGATTCAAAACAACGTATAGGTACAAGCGTATACAAGTACTCGTATATTCAATGGGAGATATGAAATTATACGAACGTGCGTATCTCATGTGTGTAATCACGAGAACGTGGGTTCAATCCCAGACCGAGGTGTGGAAATTCATCCTCAACATTGTTTGAGAATTTGACCACAATAATGCCTAGTATTGGCCGACTATTGGGGTTAAAGGACTTTTATATCCAGTTCGAACAGTATAAATAAGCATAATTTTTCATCCACCAACCTAAGTAGTATGGAATTTTGATCTTCAATGCACGATTCTTAATCTTAATGACTTTAATTCCATTGCCCAACCCTGACCCAAGATCATTCACTTATCTCTATCCAAGTAGGTATGTTAGGAACTAGTTAGTTACGGTGATATTGAATATATGACCATTAACCACGGAATACCAGACCTTCTAAGGTCTCTGGTCCATCTCAATCAAACTTGCCCCCCCAGTATTGCATGTGTCATAATAGTAGATCTTGCCTTTAGCATGAAGACCATCAGTTCTATGACTTCTATGGGAAAGTAACTGTCCAGAATGTGTGGTAACACAGCGTGTGTGTAATACTATAACAACGTGTGTTTCATGATTACGTTACGGTTTTACTTAATCAGATTTCTGCGATAAAATCAGGCACAGTAGTCTCTCTGCATGTGCAGGTCAAAAAGGGAAAGTAAGAAGAGTATGAAATGGAGATATAAATTTTTCAAGATTTCAGAAGGTCTGACCTTTGAAAGTAATCTGAAAACCAAGCCATCAATATCAATGCAATCTTCTTTCCTCTTTACGTCCCTTTTCTCTCCATCTTCGTCTTTTTCCCTCTATCTCCCATTTTATCTCCACAGTTTTATGACCTTCGAAAGTAATCTGAAAACCAAGCCATCAATATCAATGCAATCTTCTTTCCTCTTTACGTCCCTTTTCTCTCCATCTTCGTCCTTTTCCCTCTATCTCCCATTTTATCTCCACAGTTTTACCCTTTTAGTTACCTATCTTCTGGTCTGGGAATTTATTGCATTACGGTTTCTCTTCCCTCCTACCTCTCTTCACTTCTTCAATTTCTACTGCCCTTCCCTTCTGCCATTTACTCGATTTTCTAACTATACTCTTCTTTCCCCTACCTAAAATACCTCCTAGATATATACGTACTATTCCCCTTTCCCTCACTTAAAATACCTCCTAGATATATATACGTACTATTCCCCTTTCCCTCACTTAAAATACCTCCTAGATTTCTACTCCCCTGCCCCTTGCTATCTCATGCTTGACCGGTAAAAAAATCTCGGCTTGCACACATCAGCTTGTATGACACACATGCTTTGGTATTAGGATGTTAGAAAAAGTTTTCTTTCAATAATACCTCCTATACCCCTACATCTCTCCTCTCTTTAATCTCCCTCTCTTCATCCTTCTTCTTTTCCGCTATCTCTTCCTCTCTCTCTCTCTCTAGCCCTCTCTCTCTCTCTCCCTGTCCTCTCTTTCTCTCTCTTTCCCTCTCTCCCTCTTTCTTTCCCTCTCCCCTTTTCTTTTCTTTGAAAGTAGAAAGTTCGTCTATGGGAAAGTAACTGTCCAGAATGTGTGGTAACACAGCGTGTGTGTAATACTATAACAACGTGTGTTGTTGTTGTTGTTGTTGTTATAGAACCTCGATTATTTCAACTAATTGGGACCGGGGGTAGTTGCAATGATCGAGGTTGAAATAATCACTTTCTATGATCTTTTCCTCTGATAAGATAGGATATCCTTTGAAAGAAAAAAAAAAGAAAACCAATGGAATTTGGAGTTAACATAATAATGGAAGTTGAAATAATCGAGGTTCTACTGTACCTACATTTGTTTTTTTTTTTTTTTTTTTTTTTTTTTAAAAAGGTTTTTTTTTTTTTTTTTTTTTGTTTTTTTTTTTTTTTTTTTTAATTTAAACAGGTCTTGATTATTGTTCCATAAAATGTAATGTTATTAGGTTATTACCAATCGAATATATAAGACCTTGTTTAGACTGCGAGAGTCGAGAGTAAAGGGACTTTTCAGTCCTATGCTGGTAGTATAAAGTATAAACAAGGTATATTCTATTCTATTCTATTGTGGAGTAGGTATAAATAATGAAATACATACTTGCAATTTCATGAAATATTCTGCTATGCAAAAGACCTCTTTAAGATTAATAGTAGATCCAGTTTTGTTTTGGTCTGACCGATATCGATAGCTTGTTTCTGGTAAAGCTTTTGATTCACAGAGATATTATTCTTCAGAGGAAATGAATAACTGATGTTGTGTGTAAGGAATCATTTCTCTCTCTACTCCATGTTTTTTCAAACTCCAAGTCCTTTACTATTGTTATTATTATTACATTTATTACTATAGTTTAGAAAAATAAGAAAGAACCCATGACTTGTTTCCAATGGTTTTAGATTTTCTTGTTTTCTCTCCCATCCTCTTTTTCGCATTATTTACACTTAACTTACCACGAAACTTATTATTTCATTTTTTTCTGTCTCTCCCTCCCTCCCTCTCTCTCTTTCTCTCTCTCTCTCTCTTTCTCTCTCTCTCTCCTCCCTCTCTCCTCCTCCCCCTCTCTCTCTTTCTCCCTCTCTCTCTCTTCCTCCCTCTCTCTTCCTCTCTCTCTCTTCCTCCCTTTCTCTTCCTCCCTTTCTCTTCCTCCCTCTCTCTTCCTCCCTCTCTCTTCCTTGCTCTCTCTCTTCCTCTCTCTCTTCCTCTCTCTCTCTCTCTCTCTCTCTCTCTCTCTCTCTCTCTCTCCCTCCCTCTCTCTCTCTCTCTCTCTTCTCGAGAAGAGGGATCTTGACTTTTGACATTTTGGGCAAATTTCAGTTTCAGTATATTTTTTTTCTCGTAAGTACCTACAAAGAGATACGTGCATATTTTACTTTGTTCATATTCTTAATTAAGATCTTAGTAAATAGAGATACCTTTAGAGTTATACATAGATGTCTTCTTGTTCATATTCAAAATTCAGTATAGGCACCTCTTTTATCTTGGTAAATATGTCTGAGATAGGAATATGAATCATAATTATACGTATGTACATTTCATATTTTCTACTTTTATGTCCAAAACTCTACTATGTAGATTCCCTGCTAAAAGGTGCATCTATTAATAGAGCTTTATTTTGCCTTCTGTTGTTGTTGTTTACAAGATGTGGGTATAAAACCCTAAAGTACACCATTCAGATATTTATATGCTGCTTTGCTAAGATTTATTATGTGTGTGAATGCTAACTAGAGAGAGAAAGAAAGAGAGAGAACAAAGGTAGAAAAGGACCTTACAAGAGGGATTTTTTTACTTTCTATTTTTTTTTTTTTTTTCTTTTCAAAGCCTATTTTAAAATTCAATTGTTTTCTTTTTTCCCCACTGTAGAAAATAAAATTACTAAACGGGAGACAGAGAGGGAGGGAGGAAGAGAGAGAGAGGGAGGAAGAGAGAGAGAGGGGAGGGAGGGAGAGAGAGGAGGGAGGGAGAAAGAGAGAGGGAGAGCATGGTATAAATGAAGGTAAAGTGTTTTCAAACTATGAAAACAATTTGAACCTCTTCAGTCCTGAAGTAGGTAGGTACTTTTATGAAAAACCTACATCTTTTAAAATTGACTGGTTAAGGAAACTAGCGTCTCCATATATTTCATTACAATTTAGTCCTAATATACTTCAAAATACAAATGAGCTTAAAATCGTTACAATGTAAGTTCGAATTCAAGGGCAGATTTTTCTTAAAAAAAAAAAAAAAAACAATATTTTCGTTTCCCTTGAAGAATGTGCCTTGAAATAATGCAAAAGCCGTTCCAAAAAAAGTCATTCTCTCCTCGCAAGAATTTCAAGGCTTGAAGAGGATGTCTAGTGGTGTAATTTAATTATTTATTTTTAAAAAGCTCCGAGTTTTAATTAAAACGTGATAAGATGGCCTGTTCTTTCACAAACCTAGTCTTTTCTTTCTCAAGTCATCGTAGAATAATGTTAGATTACCTAAGGATAGGGTTAGTGCCGTTCTGTCGTTAGTGGTTGGATGGTACAACATTAGATCTTTTAGAATTTACCTTGTTGTGTAAAATAACTGCTTTTTTGGGAAATAATTGGTACCTAGTTAATTATATGTACCTATCACAATATTCCTAAAAAATTACACAAGGTACCTATCAATTTAACAAGGTAAATATGGTAGAGCTAAATTAGGTAGTTACTTCTCCAATAGAACTAAAAAGTCCATTTACCCTACCAATAGTCCACTCCCTACTATTAGTGGTCCCATTCTCTACCAATGCTGGGGATAAAATTGCACACCTTGCCAGGGATTGAACCCACGTCCTCGTGATTATCAGGCAAGCATCTTGACCACGACACCACCGAGGCAGGTAGATAATATCAAGTATTCTTCTCAATCACGTTAATCCAATTGGTCGTGTAAAGTTTGTAATCCAAGATGATGCACGTAAACTTTGTCTGAGTGAAAGTAAAGAAGAATTCCGATTTGACCATACACGCCTGACCATAGGCTGGTAGGAAAGTTTTGCGACGGCTTTCTTGGGTCATGGATTTAAATAAATTATTATTTATTTAGAATTAAAGTTCTAGCATTTGCCTTGTCTCATCCAGTCATCTCTTTTTCATGTCAAGTTTTTGGTAATTCGAACAAACTATGTACGAGTATATGTAGGTTTTGTATGATATCGACTTAAATCTAGTCCCGTCCTCAGCAAACGTCATCATATTCTATATAGTAAGGAATTTTAATATTTTTTAAAGTTGAAAAAAATCTCAAATTCTTATAGGTAGGTACAATATGAGAAACTTTCATTTCTGCCTATACCGTGATTGGACGAAGTACCTATAGGTATAAAACATTCCAACATATCTTCTATACATGATTTTTTTTTCTTTTTTTTTTTCACTGAAACATGTATCCTTTTTATGATATTCTCATAATTATCTTGAACATTCAAATCTGCAGTCCCATACAATCAATGTGAAATTCATGTGAGTCTTTAGGTGTCATTCATATAATTATGTATGAGAATGTGACTTCTACAGGCTTTACTTCCTTCTTCTCACACCTACATCGAAGTTGAAGATGTCAAAGATCTCTTTAATGTATTGTAACGGTAGACTCTCATGTGTACCTACTTGTCATCTTTCGGTGAAATTTTAAATTTACCTACATAATAGGTAAAAACTGTTGAAAAATATATAGGTAGGTAGGTAAATAGTAAAGGTAGGTTCCTATTAAGTACTGTGGTCACAAGAACAATGTTGTTGGAATCCCAGTGAATTGAGGTTGGATAGTTTTATCAATCGTCTCGTTTGTAGGTAAATACAAGAAATAGTAAAATGGAAAATGGGTTCGGTTATAATCATAACCTAATATCACAAATTAAGAATATTAATATACGAAAGCAGACTAAGAAAAACAGTCATGAATAGATATAGCTAGCAAACGGTCTCAGTCACCTATCACAAGGCGGGAGCCTACACCAGAGCAAGAAAAACAGTCATGAATAGATAGTTAGCAAATGATTTCAGTCACCTATCACAAGGCGGGAGCCTACACCAGAGCAAGAAAAACAGTCATGAATAGATAGCTAGCAAATGATTTCAGTCAGTACCTATCACCGGTAGACTCTCATGTGTACCTACTTGTCATCTTTCGGTGAAATTTTAAATTTACCTACATAATAGGTAAAAACTGTTGAAAAATATACAGGTAGGTAGGTAAATAGTAAAGGTAGGTACCTAATAAGTACTGTGGTCACAAGAACAATGTTGTTGGAATCCCAGTGAATTGAGGTTGGATAGTTTTATCAATCGTCTCGTTTGTAGGTAAATACAGGAAATAGTAAAATGGAAAATGGGTTCGGTTATAATCATAACCTAATATCACAAATTAAGAATATTAAGATACGAAAGCAGACTAAGAAAAACAGTCATGAATAGATAGCTATAGCAAACAGTCTCAGTCACCTATCACAAGGCGGGAGCCTACACCAGAGCAAGAAAAACAGTCATGAATAGATATGTAGCTAGCAAATAATTTCAGTCAGTACCTATCATAAGGTAGGAGACTTAAACCAGAGCAATGACAGATGGATGACTGTCATCAGCACAAAAGATTACCTTGTATCCTGTGGCGCCGTATTTCTTGAACTTTGGATTAAACATCTCTGTGATAAAAGATCGGGCCATAAGATGGTACTGAACTGAGCCACCCTGTACGCTGGATGCACACCTTAGGTACCTTGTATTGGATATCTCCATTACCGTACACGATGTCGTGTATAATTAGGAATTTTTCTAGTTCATTAGATCTGCTTGTCAATTAATGTAAAATGTTCTGGTGTCTCGGATGTACTAATTGAATAACGAATGGCATATTCCATGAAGTAAAACTTCAGGGCCGAATTTCCCTGTGGTCAATTGTCACCCACAGTTACACACTTCGAATGACGGATTCATGATTACGTTACGGTTTTACTTAATCAGATTTCTGCGATAAAATCAGGCACAGTAGTCTCTCTGCATGTGCAGGTCAAAAAGGGGAAGTAAAAAGAGTATGAAATGGAGATATAAATTTATCAAGATTTCAGAAGGTCTGACCTTCGAAAGTTAATCTGAAAACCAAGCCATCAATATCAATGCAATCTTCTTTCCTCTTTACGTCCCTTTTCTCTCCATCTTCGTCTTTTTCCCTCTATGTCCCATTTTATCTCCACAGTTTTCTACCTATCATAAGGTAGGAGACTTAAACCAGAGCAATGACAGATGGATGACTGTCATCAGCACAAAAGATTACCTTGTATCCTGTGGCGATTTATTCGAAGGTGATTTGAAGTGACAGTTGCCACTGGAGGTAATACCTACCTGGCCAATCATTAATCATCAAGTACAATCGGAGATGTTAGCTTGTATACAAGGTGATACCACAAAAAAAAAATCAAACACACACAAAACACATTAAAAAACTACATACATTTTTTTTAGAGGTTTGAAAGAGGGAACTGTAACTGCTAAGCAGGTCTTATTGTCCTGAAATCGAAGAGAAAAGGAAGACAGGATAGAAAAAAAGCCAGCCGTTCCGAGAACGAACATTACCCTTTTAGGATAAAATCTGTCCCGAGCGGGAATCAAACCCTCGCCCACCTACAGGCGAGCGTCTTGACCACTACGCCACTTATGGCCGATCTTACCACTGAGATCACGGTTTTTAGGCTTTTCTTTGACGTCACCCATTTGATTTACACAGATCCGTATTTCTTGAACTTTGGATTAAACATCTCTGTGATAAAAGATCGGGCCATAAGATGGTACTGAACTGAGCCTCCCTGTACGCACCAAAAAAAAAAAAAAAAAAATCACACACACACACAAAACACAAAAAAAAAACCACATACATTTTTTTTTAGAGGTTTGAAAGAGGGAACTGTAACTGCTAAGCAGGTCTTATTGTCCTGAAATCGAAGAGAAAAAGAAGACAGGATAGAAAAAAGCCAGCCGTTCCGAGAACGAACATTACCCGTTTAGGATAAAATCTGTCCCGAGCGGGAATCAAACCCTCGCCCACCTACAGGCGAGCGTCTTGACCACTACGCCACTTATGGCCGATCTTACCACTGAAATCACGGTTTTTAGGCTTTTCTTTGACGTCACCCATTTGATTTACACAGACCCCTATTTCTTGAACTCTGGATTAAACATCTCTGTGATAAAAGATCGGGCCATAAGATGGTACTGAACTGAGCCACCCTGTACGCTGGATGCACACCTTAGGTACCTTGTATTGGATATCTCCATTACCGTACACGATGTCGTGTATAATTAGGAATTTTTCTAGTTCATTAGATCTGCTTGTCAATTAATGTAAAATGTTCTGGTGTCTCGGATGTACTAATTGAATAACGAATGGCATATTCCATGAAGTAAAACTTCAGGGCCGAATTTCCCTGTGGTCAATTGTCACCCACAGTTACACACTTCGAATGACGGATTCATGATTACGTTACGGTTTTACTTAATCAGATTTCTGCGATAAAATCAGGCACAGTAGTCTCTCTGCATGTGCAGGTCAAAAAGGGAAAGTAAGAAGAGTATGAAATGGAGATATAAATTTTTCAAGATTTCAGAAGGTCTGACCTTTGAAAGTAATCTGAAAACCAAGCCATCAATATCAATGCAATCTTCTTTCCTCTTTACGTCCCTTTTCTCTCCATCTTCGTCTTTTTCCCTCTATGTCCCATTTTATCTCCACAGTTTTCCCCTACCTATCCCTTAGTTATCTTCTGGTCTGGGAATTTATTGCATTACGGTTTCTCTTCCCTCCTACCTCTCTTCACTTCTTCAATTTCTACTGCCCTTCCCTTCTGCCATTTACTCGATTTTCTAACTATACTCTTCTTTCCCCTACCTAAAATACCTCCTAGATATATACGTACTATTCCCCTTTCCCTCACTTAAAATACCTCCTAGATTTCTACTCCCCTGCCCCTTGCTATCTCATGCTTGACCGGTAAAAAAATCTCGGCTTGCACACATCAGCTTGTATGACACACATGCTTTGGTATTAGGATGTTAGAAAAAGTTTTCTTTCAATAATACCTCCTATACCCCTACATCTCTCCTCTCTTTAATCTCCCTCTCTTCATCCTTCTTCTTTTCCGCTACTCTCTCTCTCTCTCTCTCTCTCTCTCTCTCTCTTTCCCTATCCCCTTCTCTTTCCTTTGAAAGTAGAAAGTTCGATACCTACCTATCTCTCTCTCTCTCTCTCTGCGAGAAAAAAGTTCTCCTCGAACTTTTCATATTTTCCTAATAGAATTTTCTTTATTGCACGAAGGTGTGGCCTATCCTTTGCGGGGGAAGGGGCGTTTTTAGAAGACACGTTTATATCGTTTTCACGCTGAAAGCTCCTCACAGGGCCTGTTTTATTCGTGGTACTCTTTCTAGAGGTACTAAGAGATGGTTTGATTTAATTCAAGGGATTGTGATGAAATTTTCATTCATGCCAAGTATGTACTCTTGACTCTTGGTACCTACCTAGTTACCTACTCTTTCTGGGAATTCGATCCAATTCATTGATTCTAGGAGATTTTTTTATCTCTGATTAGATTAGAAAGGAGAAAAAGAAAATAATATATCGATTACTCAAGTGGGGCTGAAATTGAACAGTTTTCTAGCCATATAGTGAACAAGATGCCTACATATGTAATACATACATACACACATACTCGTATTACCTAGAAAAAAAGCTTTCAGTTTTTAAGCTTCAGTCCCTCAGCCTGTTAAATACCCTGAAGCAAGAATAAAATATACGCACAGGATTCATATAGGTACATAACATACATATCATGAAATTTATAAAATATTTTCCACATCAAATCAGCTTTCGAGTAACATTTTCACGTAAATCGATTTAATAAACTTATCTCCTTAAGTTCTGAAGCCTACATTATTTTGTCATTTATGTGCCTGTTCAGTCCCAAAGGTCATATCACTCAAACAAACTATGCCAAAGAGTAGAACGGTCACCCGTCCCGATATGCTCCACATCAGTAACTAAAAGGTGGGTTTACACGCTCAAGCCATTTGCACAAACTGGCTCGTTTTCACGCTGAAAGCTCCTCACAGGGCCTGTTTTATTCGTGGTACTCTTTCTAGAGGTACTAAGAGATGGTTTGATTTAATTCAACGGATTGTGATGTACTTTTCATTCATACCAAGTATGTATGTACTCTTGACTCTTGATACCTACCTAGTTACCTACTCTTTCTGGGAATTCGATCCAATTCATTGATTCTAGGAGATTTTTTATCTCTGATTAGAAAGGAGAAAAAACAATATATCGATTACTCAAGTGGGGCTAAAATTGAACAGTTTTCTAGCCACATAGTGAACAAGACACCTACATATTATGTACGTAATACATATCTACATACACACATACTCGTATTACCTAGAGAAAAAAGCTTTCAGTTTTTAAGCTTCAGTCCCTCAGCCTGTTAATAAATACCCTGAAGCAAGAATAAAATATACGCACAGGATTCATATAGGTACGTAATATACATGTCATGAAATTTATAAAATATTTTCCACATCAAATCAGCTTTCGAGTAACATTTTCACGTAAATCGATTTAATAAACTTATCTCCTTAAGTTCTGAAGCCTACATTATTTTGTCATTTATGTGCCTGTTCAGTCCCAAAGGTCATATCACTCAAACAAACTATGCCAAAGAGTAGAACGGTCACCCGTCCCGATATGCTCCACATCAGTAACTAAAAGGTGGGTTTACACGCTCAAGCCATTACCCGTCCCGATATGCTCCACAGTAACTAAAAGGTGGGTTTACACGCTCAAGCCATTTGCACAAACTGGCTTGCGCATGCTGGTTTGTTCGTTGTGCACAAAACTGTGAAAGGAACCTTGGCTAGCTTGTGCAAACTTCAAACCTGCGTTCACACGCTACGATTCGCTTGTGCAAACCGGCTTGCGCATGCCATCAGTTTGTGCAAATGACTTGAGCATGTAAACTAGAGGAGGAGAATCGATAGCGTTCGATAGTCAAAACTATCGATAGTTATCAATAGTGCTATCGATAATTCTCCTCCTCTAATGTAAACCCACCTAGGATGAAGGGTGTGGGTTCTACCATTTACCATTGCGTGATTAATGTAATTTTAAATTGAATTTCCATCTCTAATACTGGGGTGAACCTAATAAAGATATTAGAAACCATAATGCGTTAACCATTAACAACTTTTATTCCCTCGTTTTAATTTCTGTCAAATAGATTTTCATTATGAAATGTACAAATTCATTTTTATACCTAAATACATATGTACAAATACCTATTTACAAATGTAATGTACAAATAGCTTTGTGATTTTCATATTCACAGAGGTAGGTATAAGGATAGTGCTTGTTTATACTGCTCGGATAGAAATAAAGAGTCCCTTTTACCCAGCAGTAGGCTACTACTATTATTGTGGTCAAATTCTCAAAGAATGTTGGTTAACCATTAACAACTTTTATTCCCTCGTTTTAATTTCTGTCAAATAGATTTTCATTATGAAATGTACAAATTCATTTTTATACCTACATACATACATATGTACAAATACCTATTTACAAATGTAATGTACAAATAGCTTTGTGATTTTCATATTCACAGAGGTTAGGTATAAGGATAGTTGCTTGTTTATACTGCTCGGATAGAAATAAAGAGTCCCTTTTACCCAGCAGTAGGCTACTACTATTACTGTGGTCAAATTCTCAAAGAATGTTGAGGATAAAATTCCGTATCTCGGCCGGGATTAAACCCACGCCCTCCTGCTTACCAGGCAAGCGTCTTGACCAGTACACCACCAAGGCAGTTATAGAGGTATCTAATCTAATCATTTATTTCGAAGTACCATTACAATTGTACGAATCAACACTAGATGACAAAACAGTCGTCATCGCTGCTTGAGTTTCCATTTCCTGCGATTATATTTTCTGTCTGAGTATCCTCTCCCGGTTTATTAGATCACTGTGTTCAACTACCTATGCAACCGGTCCGTATTTGTCCATTGCGTCACTCAACAACAACCAGGTTGATCATTGAGGAAAATCGGAATCACTTGAAATGAGTTTAACTGGATTTTTGTGATTTTTACTTTCCTTCCTATAGGATAAGTTTTTTTTTTTTTTTTAATAAAACGGATTTAAAGTAGCGTAGCGTTTACACTACATTAAAATTCATTGATCTCTTATATGGGTTCCAGAAGAGGTCGGTCAACTGTAATGTGGACGCACCTTAAACCCAAAATATGCACGTGCTTTCAGGCACACTCCATTTGTCAAGAGCCTAGGTTTACCTTGCCCTTGGGATTAATTTATACCTCGAAAATATACCTCTGTACCTAGCCCAAAAAAACTTCTGGGTCTACCCCACCTGAATCTCCTACATTTACCCACACCAGAGTCACGTGGTACCGTCTGAAAAGGTCTATGTCACGCTTACCTCATCTCTCAATATTTGATCGGGAAATTTTACATATCAAAAGAAATATTTTGCCGTGTAAATTAAGCTGTCTCAAGTTCCCTTCCAGGGGAAGTACGGGGGAATAATGGGTTTAAAGGACTTTTCTTCCCCCCTTTCTCCTATGTACCTTTTTGTATATTATACTTAGTGGTAAGTAATGGGTAGGAAAAGGGGAGGGGGCTCTCTAGAGATATATCAAATGACATACCCCCCTATTCTCCCTCCCCCCTCCTCTTGTCAATCCTTCAGCTCCTTTCTGAAGTAGTGGCTTGTGTTTTTGCCCTTCTCTAAGAGCCTGTTCACAGAGTTCACACTTGTCGTGAGTTTCATCTGATTTTTTTCGAATGTCCTGTAGGTGAAATTGAGAGTGTACGCACTACGCACGACACGATTTTTTTTCCGAGCGACACAAAATGTCCTTGTAGGCAATGTTATAATAAAGCCAATAGCTGGACTGAGTGGGTACTAACCTTGCAGTTAGCCTGCTTGCCTGGTAAACGGAATTGCTTGTGTTCGATCCCAGTCGAGGTATGGAATTTTATCCTTAATATAATCTCATACACACGACACGATTTTTTTTCCGAACGACACAATATGTCCTTGTAGTTGTAGGCAATCTTATAATAAAGCCAATAGCTGGACTGACTGGGTACTAACCTTGCAGTTAGCCTGCTTGCCTGGTAAACGGAATTGCTTGTGTTCAATCCCAGTCGAGGTATGAAATTTTATTACCTACATGGTCTTTTTTCAAGGGATTTGATAGAGGGAACTGTAGAAACGGAGGTCTTATCGTTCTGAAATCGAAGAGAGGACAGGATAGGAGAAAGCCAGCCGTTCCGAGAACATACCTTGCCTATTTAGGATTACCACCTATCCCTTCCTTCTAGATCCCTTCTGTGCCGCGTCCATTTTTTGGGACTATATTGCACTGTGCTTATTTAGGATAAAGTTCGTCCCGGGCGGGAATCGAACCCCCGACCTACTGGGTGGCAGGCGCGCTACATTCTATGAAATTTTATCCTCAATATAATCTGAGAATTTGACCACAATAATATCAGTAGCCTACTGCTGGAGTACCTAAAGGGATTTTTCAGTCCTATGCGAGCAGTATAAAAATAAGCATTCTTATTATTATTAGCCAGTAGAGACCAAAGTATCGACCCTGAGCGACCAAAGCCGCCACTGTCATCACACAGCGTTCCAATATGTCGCACCTCATTACCCTTCCCTTTTCTCTCATTTCTTGTTGTCGTCTCTTTACTTTTATTAGCTTTGTTTTGTCTTCTCTAAATTACTCTCTTGAAAGATATATTATTCTAATTTCGGATTTTAAATATTTCATCCCCCTTTTCACTGTAAATCCAGTTGGAGATCGAGTTGCCTCATTTATTCTTTGAGAATATGTATCTAGTAGCCGAGTAAAACCTGGGTTGTCGAATTCGGAATTACCTACATGGTCTTTTTTCAAGGGATTTGATAGAGGGAACCGTAGAAACGGAGGTCTTATCGTTCTGAAATCGAAGAGAGGACAGAATAGGAGAAAGCAAGCCGTTCCGAGAACATACCTTGCCTATTTAGGATTACCACCTATCCCTTCCTTCTAGATCCCTTCTGTGCCTCGTCCATTTTTTGGGACTATATTGCACTGTGCCTATTTAGGATAAAGTTCGTCCCGGGCGGGAATTGAACCCGCGACCTACTGGGTGGGCGCGCTACATTCCACCCCTTCAGTGGAAAAGATTTTAACACACTCATTATGTTAAAAGCTTTCCCCATGAAAGTGAAAACAAGATGACAGGGTCAGGGCCCATATTAGTCCGGAGGTGACCCCTTGGGACTCAAAAGGGTCAATTTGTTCCAAACATGGAAAATCATAAGTTTACAAACAACAAAATACCAACCTGCCTCGGTGGTGTAGTGGTCAAGGCGCTCGCCTGGTAAACAGGAGGGCGTGGGTTCAATCTCAGCCGAGTTATGGAATTTTATCCTCAATATAATTTGAAGATTTGACCACAGTAAAAGTAGTAGCCTACTGCTGGAGTAAAGGGACTTTTCAGTCCTATATTTGTTCAGTGCAGGCCAGGAATTCAGGATAGGTCTAAGGCACAATACCCTTCACTTTAGGGTAGCTGGTAGGTAATCTAATGTTGGTGCCTGGAAACACTTTGTTTTGAAAATCAAGCCTGCCATCCAAGGAATAAGTAGAAAGAAAGGAGGTGGAGGAAGGAAGGGAGAGATTTGATAAAGACTTAATTGTAATTGCTAAAAATACAAACAAATGAAAGAGAGAGAGAGAGAGAAGAGAGAAAGAGAAAATAAAGAAAGGAAGAGAGAAATATTTATGGTTAGGAAATAGTAACTTATTAAAGAAAGGAATTCCGTAGGAAAAAGGGAACGTTTAAAGAAGTACAAAACTTGAGTAGGAAGCAGGTATGCAACCTGTATTCAAGAAGTAGGTATCTGTAACATAAAAGAAAGCGACCCAAAATAGATATTTTATGGAAAAAAAAAAACAGTGGGTGTATTGTATTAATAAAATGAAAAAATACGGGGAAATTAAACTCAGACTTGACATGAATGAAAAAGTGCTAAAAATTGTGTGGGTGTGATGGAACTGTGATGATGTTGCTTAAAAAAAAAAAAACTTCCCCAGGTACTTATCCTGATCTGAATGTCAAAGTTTAGATAGAATGGTGATGATTACATTTTAGGATAAACGACTTGGCGGGGCTTTTTTTATGCCACGAAGTGGTATTTTTTGGGCATTTAATTATGGGTAGTAAAATTCTTATGTAGTTCGTATGATGACTATTGTGCTTTTTGAGACTACCGAACCTGTTAATGAGACCACCTAGTGCCTATTAAATAAATTAAAAATAATAATAATTAAATAGTCTTTAGGTATTAGATATACCTGAAGCCAAATCGGACTTTTGTTACCTACAATACCTATCTATCGCTATGCTCATCTTTAAATTTAATTGAAATAAAACCCAATCATCTGTGAAAATCGGTTCGCAATGTTCTCATAAAAATTTATGTAAAAATACATTGTAACCAAGAGTATATGAAACTTTTTTCTGTATCTAACAGAAATCTGTGAAAATCGGTTCGCAATGTTCTCATAAAAATTTATGTAAAAATACATTGTAACCAAGAGTATGAAACTTTTTTCTGTATCTGTTTACAGAATGGTAGCTTACAGAACTTGATAAAAGCTCGACACCCTTTTTTTTCTAAAAGAAACGCATTCTATTTCAAAGGAGATCTCTTAAGCTCTGTATCTGTTTACAGAATGGTAGCTTACAGAACTTGATAAAAGCTCGACACCCTTTTTTTCTAAAAGAAAGACATTCTATTTCAAAGGAGATCTCTTAAGAAATGACCAAAAATATCTGTAAGCTACCGTTTCCATTACCTCTTTAGAACACCCTGGTTTTTTCCTCCTGTCAAAACAAAAATCTCCAATGTTTAACTTATTTTTCATCATCATTTCGTGTTCTCCCTCGAGAATTGTGAAGCAGAAAACTGATGATCTTGAATGACAGACGAAACAACCGTAAGCTCGAAAGATATGAGGGGAGAGCCCGAGAGACTTAAGGGATAAACTGCAATGAAAAGAAGATATCAGAGGGGATATAATATGAGGAACTTCGGAGGGAAAGGGAAAAAGCATTGTCAGCAATTTTCCGAAAAAGAGAAAGAACCCCTTTCAATACCTTTTGCAGATTTGAGTGAATTAAATAGCTTATTTTTAATCGATGAATCAGTGGGTTAAATAATATGTACATTGAAGGTACGTAGGTGCCTACATAACTTCTATACCTATAGAAATAGAAGAGAAGGAAAAATTCGAGAAAGGATTTAAATTTTTTGGTGGATGTGCTAAAATGACCAAATTCTCAATACTACTTAATAGAATAAAACATACTACGAGTATGTATTTTATCTTGTTGGCATAGGACTACAAAGTCCCTTTACCGACTTTACCCCAGCAGTCATCTTTCTTTTAACTCTAATAGTTTGAAGAAACCATTTAGGTACTGATGAAAATTTGCAATGAAATAGGTAAGTTGTAATGAAATTATTAATAAGTAGTTGAAAAATACCCCTAGAAATAGGTAAGTTGTAATGAAATTATTAATAAGTTGAAAAATACCTACCCCTAATTTGTAAAAAAAAAAAAATCCCCAATAATGTGTTAACCAGAATCTTTCATCTTGTTCACAGGGCAGGGCCGCATCAATCCCAGTGCAGATAAGCAATACTATGGCCGCCTCATAGGGACGCTCAAAGACTACGCCCATAATATCCGGGGTACGGTGTACGCCACTGATGAGAACACCCTGTTTATCAAGAGCTTCTCATACGATGGAACAGGGCCGGATGCGTACTTCTGGGTGGGCAAGTCCGCCCGACCTTCACCGGAGGGAATCATTGTACCTTACCCGGAGGGAAACTATCAGAGGTAAGATTAAAGATCTTTTACCAGCCTAGTTAGCTTGGTTGGTAGCGCGCCTGCCTTGTAGGCGCTAGGCCACGGGTTCGATTCCCGCCCGGGGCGGATTTTATCCTGAAGGGATACGGATCGTTCTCGGAACAGCTGGCTTTCTCCTATCCTGTCTTCCTTTTCTTTTGGATTTCGGGACGATCAGACCTTAGCATCAGTTACAGTTCCCTCTATACCAAACCTCTTTAAAAAAAAGTGTTTACAACTGTGGGAAACAAATTTTAAATAGTATTTATGTGGCAAATTTCAAAAATATAAATGGGCCTTAGAGGTAAGAAGGTATGTAGTCGTGTCAAATATCATTCCTGTCAGGTCCAAATTACAGCATTAAAGGGACTATATAGGGGACAGATAAATGGAACAACTTGTTCTAAGCTGACAGTCTAAATAAAGCACTACTTATACTTATAGGTATAACTGCAAAATGTCCGGACGAAAGCCCTACTTTCACCTGGCAGCGCAGAGTAAAAATCACTTTTTCACTGAAATCATCGAAATAGGGTATCAATGAAGGAAAAGAACACAGACAATGAAAACATCCCTTAAAGGATTTTCCTTGGTGAAATCTAATTCCCCGTACGTGAGTCCAACAGCGAGATATAACCAAGGTTCCCATAGAATCTGCGGATAATGAACCCAGGACAATAAACTGGAAACAGAAATAGAATTCAATTTGAAATTGAGCTCACGTCACGTCAGAGCGTGGATGTTCGAAAATTTCATTTCGAATTTTCAATCAAATCCGCAAAAACAGAAGGAAAAAAAAGAGAGGAAAGGAGAGAAGAGTGCGTATAGTTATTGATTCTGAATTCAGGGGATGATTTCAGAGGATAGATGAAATTTTGGGTAGGGGGAAAAATAGGTATGAAACATTTTTTGAGGTTGACCTTTTGCCATGGAAGCGGGCACATATTATGAGCATTTACAAACTCACAGAGGTGCACTATGCTAGGTGCTACTATGAGCATTTGAGTATATTGGCTTGTCTGAATATTTGATCCAAATCAATGTATATTGTATTAGAGTTAGAGTAATGCTCCCTTGTCCACTTAAAGCCTATAACTTCTACAAAAGCCCTTGTCCGCCTGGTCGTGCGGAGGTTTTAAAGACTCGTAATCGTTTCCAAAAGAGAATCGCTTTAAATTTTACTCAATATTATGCGGTTCCAATGATCTCGTGGAATTACATATTCACTCTTTCTCTAATTCTCGAATTCCTCATATTTATGCTAAATGCAGATTTCCAAATTCTTCGTCTGGCCCTGAAATGAAGTTGTGTCTCTCCTTTATTTATTTTAAAAGCGTATAGTTATTGATTCTGAATTCAGGGGATGATTTCAGAGGATAAATGAAATTTTGGGTAGGGGGAAAAATAGGTATGAAACATTTGAGAGGTTGACCTTTTGCCATGGAAGCAGGCACATATTATGAGCATTTACAAACTCACAGAGGTACACTATGCTAGGTGCTACTATGAGCATTTGAGTATATTGGCTTGTCTGAATATTTGATCCAAATCAATGTAGATTGTATTAGAGTAATGCTCCCTTGTCCACTTAAAGCCTATAACTTCTACAAAAGCCCTTGTCAGCCTGGTCGTGCGGAGGAGGTTTTAAAGACTCGTAATCGTTTCCAAAAGAGAATCGCTTTAAATCTTACTCAATATTATGCGTTTCCAATGATCTCGTGGAATTACATATTCACTCATCCTCTAATTCTCGAATTCCTCATATTTATGCTAAATGCAGATTTCCAAATTGTTCATCTGGCCCTGAAATGAAATTGTGTCTCTCCTTTATTTATTTTAAAATGTAAATCCCTTCATACTCATCAGATCTCCTCCTCCTCTTCCTCCTCCTTACCCTCTCCTCCCCCTCCTCCTTCTCCTCTCCTCCTCCTTCTTCTCCTCCTCATTACCCTTCCCTTTTCTCTCATTTCTTGTTGTCGTCTCTTTACTTTTATTAGCTTTGTTTTGTCTTCTCTAAATTACTCTCTTAAAAGATATACTATTCTAATTTCGGATTTTAAATATTTCATCCCCTTTTCACTGTAAATCCAGTTGGAGATCGAGTTGCCTCATTTATTCTTTGAGAATATGTATCTAGTAGCCGAGTAAAACCTGGGTTGTCGAATTCGGAATTACCTACATGGTCTTTTTTCAAGGGATTTGATAGAGGGAACTGTAGAAACGGAGGTCTTATCGTTCTGAAATCGAAGAGAGGACAGGATAGGAGAAAGCCAGCCGTTCCGAGAACATACCTTGCCTATTTAGGATTACCACCTATCCCTTCCTTCTAGATCCCTTCTGTGCCGCGTCCATTTTTTGGGACTATATTGCACTGTGCTTATTTAGGATAAAGTTCGTCCCGGGCGGGAATCGAACCCCCGACCTACTGGGTGGCAGGCGCGCTACATTCTAAGCTAACTAGGCAGACTAGATATTTCTGCCTATACAAATGATCGAACACTGAAATAAACTTGCGTTTGATTTTTCACAGGGATCCTCCAGTGTTGAAAGCATATCAGAAGGCAGACATCATTTTCAAGCTGCCCAATGGAATGCGAATCAAAGACATCAAGTGGCTGTCCGTGTGGTGTAGGAGATTTACTGTAAGTTTTCCTCTTAACATAGTTATTAAATTTTAATTAGGTACTTGTATCACTATCAGTTCGTCATATCCTCACTCCGTATGGGTGATTAAATCAATTAAATGATACCAAAGACTTCGAAATTTCTCAGCAAGATAATAAAACAAAATTTTTCCAGCGAATTTTTTGAAATTTCGCTGAGAAATTTTGTGAAATAGTACCTCTTTACCTAATAGAAACTAATCCATTAAGCTTATCTAAATTAACTTGACTTCCAAAATTTTCTCTGCAGCCTACAGCATTGGACTTAACTAAATTACCTTGATTTCCAAAAGATACTCTACAGCCTGCAGCATCATTATTCCGCGGCGTAAGATAAGCTGAGCAGGTATAGAGTTCACCCATACTAGCACCAGAAACATAGAGCATTACATTATGAAACGTGAAACTAACATGCAACAACTCATAAATAAAACTCTGCATCACTCTGACGTGAAACAAAATGGGTAAAAGCCCCGTGATGATCCAGTGTTGCACGCACGTGGCTGAAAGGTTTCTCCGGTATATTATCAGGGGCTTTATGTGTTGGAGTTCCGGGTTGCACGTGCCCATCTTGATTAGCAAGTGGGGTGCCCGGTCATGCATCATGTTACCCCCGAGGTGATTTGCCCCCACCCTTTCCTATTTCCTTTCATTTGTTATCGTCTTCATAAAAATTACACTTTATTAAATTTTTGTATTTTTGTGATCGAAAATTGGTGATGTGTGACAGAGCTTTTGGGGGATTTTTTTTATGTCTTTCTACATAACATAGGTAGGTATATAACTGTGTAATGTGTTGAGTGCGTTATACATACGAGTAAGTGTTATAACGTATAAAACTGAGACATGATATTCATTTTATTATCATATTAAGTTTAGTGGATATGTCTGCATAACTGAGTGGGACCCGAAAATGGGACAACATTCCGAGTGAGAATCGAAAAACGGGACAAAAATGTGTGGCCATAATAGATTAGAAAGGTAGACGAACGCAACAGACTATATACTGTTTTTTTTTTTTTATCACTGACGGAACTTTGGCAGCATAAACAGCGTATTAATATCATTTTTGAGCTCTTGTGTACACTTATCAGTGTAAAACACACTCCACTTGAGCAGTTTGTGATAAGAAAAAGTGGGGGATGTTTTTCGGAGGGGAAGAAATAGAGAAAAAAAGAGGGAGGGAAAAGGAAAGACAGGGGAAAGAAATTATTCATATTTAACTGTCTGTGCTTCATGTGTCGTAATATGAGCCTTTACTTCTTTTTACTCACTTAGGTAGGTATACTATAACGTCTGAAATATGAATTACTTACTTCCGAAAAAAAATTAAAAAATACTACATAGAAAGGTACCTACCATCTTAAATTTTTTACTTCTCGTTTGTTTGAATGTAGGTAGATCTACCTATTAGGTACTAAAATCCACCTAGATAATCTTGTTTATTTTTTGTTGTTTACCAGTAAAACATTTGAATCCAAAATAGCTTTTTAGTCCGTCCTTCCTTTATTAAATTACAATAGTAATAATAAAAGGTATAGGGCTGTTGTATTCGCCATAGCAAAGACAAAATAGCTTTTTAGTCCGTCCTTCCTTTATTAAATTACAATAGTAATAATAAAAGGTATAGGGCTGTTGTATTCGCTTCGGTGGGCTGCCTTTATTAAATTACAATAGTAATAATAAAAGGTATAGGGCTGTTGTATTCGCCTCGGTGTCTGTCTGTGTGTCTGTTCCCATAGAAGGACTTATCCAAACCTGGTCGACCTATATATCAAATTAAAGGTCTTTTTACCAGGAACACGAAAGTGGTGGTGCAATTTTTTTCCCAGGAAACCAAAAAGCCAAAAAAATCTGTTTTTTGGGGGATTTCTTTTCACATTTTCTTATACAAATGAGCTCTGATCTTAAAATTTGTCGCGACGACCTATGAACTCAAAGCGCGCAGCGCGACCGTAAACAACGGAGCGCGAAGCACGACCCTATGCTCAAACCCGCGAAGCCCCGGGAGCGCGCAGGGCGACCGTAAAAAAGGGAGCGCGAAGCGCGACCCTAAACTCAAACCCGCGAAGCCCCGGGAGCGCGCAGCGCGACCGTATACGCAACCTCATTAATAATAATAAACTGAATATTAAACAAAATAGGTAAGTACATAGGTACTAATTTTCTTTAACCACGATCGAGTAAAAAATTCCCGGAGGGACGGACCCAGCTTGTTCGTTCTAAGAAGAAAAGAGACTGTAAAGTGTAGGTGTATACTGTTCTGACGTAATCAAGCTTCAATGGCAATAGGTGCATAGGTATTGTATTTCAAGAGTGCTACAATTGCGTAGGATGAGTAGGTATTTGTTGCGTAGGAGGAGTAGGTATTTGTTACGTGGGACTAAAAGACGAATCCCTTGAAAAATCAGATCTAACGAGGACCTAGAAGTTTGATCCCATGTGTTTAGAATAAAAAAAAAAAAGTTTGATAGAGGGCACTATAACTGCTAAGGTCTTATCGTCCCGCAATTAAGTCTATTTCATCTTGTACCTAAACGAAGTAATCAAGCTTCAATGGCAATAGGTGCATAGGTATTGTATTTCAAGAGTGCTACAATTGCGTAGGATGAGTAGGTTATGTAGGTGTTGGGTATTTGTTAATAATGTTAATCTAGATCCAGGCACTTTAAAGATGAAGGATTTGAGTATGATGGGATGTTATTTTTGTAGTAATCAAATATAGGCTTCGAGAAGTAATCAGATATAGGCAGGGAAAAACAAACAATACCTACTTTGTTTGATACATTGTCTGAGTCAAATAAAATGAGGAAATGACTACATTGTTTTTCAGTAATCAAGCTTCAATGGCAATAGGTGCATAGGTATTGTATTTCAAGAGTGCTACAATTGCGTAGGATGAGTAGGTTATGTAGGTGTTAGGTACCTATTTGTTGATAATGTTAATCTAGATCCAGGCACTTTAAAGCTGAAGGATTTGAGTGTGATGGGATGTTATTTTTGTAGTAATCAAATATAGGCTTCGAGAAGTAATCAAATATAGGCAGTAGGCAGGGAAAAGCAAACAATACCTACTTTGTTTGATAAATTGTCTGAGTCAAATAAAATGAGGAAATCTGCATTGTTTTTCATGTGCAGGATAACCCTTTCATGTACTAAGGTCATATCGGACTTTGCTTGGGTATAAACCAGCACAATCCGTCGTCATCGATGTGTAATATATGCCAAGTTCCCACCACGCTCAATGATGCTTAACTTCAGTGTCCATGAGTCAGAATGAAGGAAGAGTATATTGGTCCTCTTTTGGTGATTAAATTTAAAAAAAAAACACACACAATCATCTGCATTCATCGTCGACTGTAATTCGGACTTAACTAAATTACCTTGATTTCCAAAAGATACTCTACAGCCTGCAGCATCATCATTCCGCGGCGTAAGATAAGCTGAGCAGGTATAGAGTTCACCCATACTAGCACCAGAAACATAGAGCATTAGGTACATTATGAAACGTGAAACTAACGTGCAACAACTCATAAATAAAACTCTGCATCACTCTGACGTGAAACAAAAATCGTCCCCATCCGTGGCACAAGCTTCCCCATCCGTGGCACAAGCTCTGCTTATACGGATGGGTATACCATTTATAAAAAAATGTATCTTCTGAGTTTTTTATCGATCAAAAATAAATGGAAACTTGTTAATAATAATTTTCAGTCAAAGAAAAGAAAAATCAAAGACACTGCAAGAAGCATCTTTATTAAATCAAAATTGTTTGAGAACACTCTGAAGTTTTCCGCTAGTTTCTTCATTATTTTGTATGAGTAAAAAATTGTTTGTTAAAGAAAATATTCCTAACAATTTTATCAAATGTAATTTGTCGTAGTTGTAGGCACTTAGTCCCGCATTTGTTTTAAGCTTCCAATATCTTCTGTACTTTCACAATACCTACCTTGGTATCACTAGATAACTAATTGGAGTACCCACCTTTGGATAATACTTTTGTATACCTATCTAACTGTATTTTCATAACTGCTTGATTTTCCTGGTGTAAGGCCATTTTTCTTCCCTTTTCTTAAAAGTTTCTGTAGGTACCCACTTTTTTCTTCTTGAAATAAATTCTAAAGAAACAATGCAGCCACGATGCTTCCCTACCAGTATTCATTTTCTCAGAAACCCCCTTGCTCTCTTAGAAACCCCCTTGTTGGGGACATTTCGTCTCTCATCTGTTTAGTTATCCCCCCCCAAAGCGGAGCACCGTATATTTCTCTTTTCTTCAGCGGACTTGTATAATATATGAACGTATATTTCCAAGTTATATGAGCATTTCTCGCATCGATCCACTTTTGCGCAATTCGGAAAAGCGGTCCCTCGCAATTTGATTGGTCGATGCCGCATGACTTGGGACTCGTGCATTTCCATTGGTCGGAAATATGAAATACGCTATATTATTTTCTAAGCGCACACATTTACGTTTTGGTGTGTACGTATGTTTTGCGCCCTCTTCAGTTTGATGGCTATTTGTTTGAAGCTTCTTTTCGTTACAACCCTTTGAATTTCTTCTCTTTGGTAAAGGAAATACCAATTTTTTCCCCTTTTGTTTCTCTTCACAAATTTCTCATCTTATGAAGATATGTATTTACGAGTTGTACCTACTCTACATATTTTCTACATATTTTCTTTTCCTTATGCAGTAGGTATACAGTAAGCCCGACACTAGAAGCTGTACTGATCTACCATTTTCAACTCTACTACACTCCACATTTACCTACACACGATCCAAATACGTTCTTAAGTAGTAATGCACATGGTCTTCAATTGTCTTAAAAAACAGCAAAAGACTTGAAATAAAAAGTTGGTCCTAATTAATAATAAATCGCCTTTCTATTGCCGCTCAAGAAGAATTTATGATGAAGGCTTTGTTTTTTTTCATGATAAATTTATAATAAAGACGAAAAAAATCGGTAATCCACTTATGTATATTTCATCGTTTCGTTACCTATAGCTGACTAGTAGTTTCATGGTACCTTCGAGTACTTCGTGAAAATATGGATTTTTAATCCCTACTATGAGCGATAGGTACAATATGACCTCAGGTAGGTATATTATACTACCTACGTAATATAATAGGTACTATGTGAATATGATGAGCCTTTTATGCAAGGGATTATTGTGTACAAATGTCAAGAGATGTAGGCCAAACATGTGTCTAGGTACTACTACGTATCAGCGTAAAAGTTTTGCTGTATTTCCCCAGAGGATTTATGCTGAACAAATAGATCCCTACATACATATATAAGTAGGTAGGTACGCATCTACCTACTTATTGATTGAACTTTCTTACTTTATTCCTGATTCTACGTCGGTAGGTATATTATTATTAGTCATGTATTATGTATTTGAAAGACTGGCAAATTTGGCACATCCACCAATTATTAGCTAAATCCCTTTAGGGGTCAGCTATTCATTTCGTATTTTTATTTTCTGTATAATTATTTTGTGATGAACGAGGGTAATATGGCTAAAGAATCAGTACGAAAGTTCTAAGATATAGAAGCCCTTTAAAGGTGTGTCACACATAGTCGACGGCCGTCGATGGATGAACCATCGATTTGGAGCGACGTCGCATGTGTCTAGGTACTACTACGTATCAGCGTAAAAGTTTTGCTGTATTTCCCCAGAGGATTTATGCTGAACAAATAGATCCCTACATAAGTAGGTAGGTACGCATCTACCTACTTATTGATTGCACTTTCTTACTTTATTCCTGATTCTACGTCGGTAGGTATATTATTATTAGTATTAGTAATGTATTATGTATTTGAAAGACTGGCAAATTTGGCACATCCACTAATTATTAGCTAAATCCCCTTTAGGGGTGAGCTATTCATTTCGTATTTTTATTTTCTCCATAATTATTGTGTGATGAACGATGGTAATATGGATAAAAAATCAGTACGAAAGTTCTAAGATATAGAAGCCCTTTAAAGGTGTGTCACACATAGTCGACGGCCGTCGATCGATGAACAATCGATTTGGAGTGACGTCGATGGTCGGTCGACTATGTTTGGATACCAAGCTAATTTTCCCAGTTTCAACCCAACTCAGGCTCATTTCTAATCCCACAAATCTCGTGTCCACAGTTTGGAGCCGCTCAAAGGCTACCAGGGCGAAGATATTGAAATCCAGCTCCCCGGCAATCTCACTGTCTACGACATCGACTGGCTGGCAATGTGGTGCGTTCAATATCGACATAACTTTGGCCACGTTATGATCCCGCGGGATTTGGACGTCCCGCCCGCTCTGGGACAGACGAAAATAACCGTAAGTCAACAAACCACTTCCCCGAGCCGACCGCATAAAAAGAAACCCACCAAACCTTGGTATGCCAACCTGTTTGGTGGATAATGAGTAAAGTTGAAATTAGATAAAAGTCGTTCACCGAAGAAAACCTTCTAGTAAATATGATAATAGTAAATATGCTTCTAGTAAATATGCGGAATAATATGAATATGCTCTAGCGAATACGTAAGGGAAGGGTATCGTATCCATGACATTTTTATTGACCCTTGGGTCTTTTTACTCCTTTTGAATCACACTGTATACTTTTTATAATCCTTCCATTTTGCAAATAAAAAGTTTGATTTTTTATCTACTTACATAAAAGTGCCTATAGCCTATAGGTGTATGAAATGCATTTTATATAAGAGAAGACTACATTCAGACTGAACGTTGCATATAAGTTACCTTAAAATCTACTATAGGTGTATGAAATGCATTTTATATAAGAGAAGACTACATTCAGACTGAACGTTGCATATAAGTTACCTTAAAATCTACTTTCTATAGCCTATAGGTGTATGAAATGCATTTTATATAAGAGAAGACTACATTCAGACTGAACGTTGCATATAAGTTACCTTAAAATCTAAATCTACTTTTTTTTTGTCATGTTCAGTAATTCAGTTTTCTACAATTTTGATCCAAGGAGATTTGAAAAGAAGTTATTTATTAAATCTCCTTGTTTTGATGACTGTCAACTACAGACAAATCCAAGACCCACTTCCTCTTCACTCAATCACATGTTTGTTTTTCTTTTCTGTTGATTATAAATATAGTTTTAAAAGCTGTTCCTTTTTATATTTTGTTTAATCCTCTTTGCCTTTTCATTTTCTTAATTTGCGAGCATCGAAATTTTGGTTTTGAGAACTGTAATTAGGTAGTTTTTTACCTTTTCTATGAACCTTGGAAAAAATAAGTTGCTAATTATGCTCTAGTGAATTTTTCTGGCTTCCTAATAGCACCTTTAAGGAGTTATAAAGAACAGCAACACTGAAATTTCCAGCAGCTCTAAATGTAGAGCAATTAGGCTAATGGTGGTAAATCACTCGGGAACGTTAATAGGTAGTTTCGTGGGACTAAAAGACGAATCCCTTGAAAAATCAGATCTAACGAGGACCTAGAAGTTTGATCCCATGTGTTTAGAATAAAAAAAAAAAAGTTTGATAGAGGGCACTATAACTGCTAAGGTCTTATCGTCCCGCAATTAAGTCTATTTCATCTTGTACCTAAACGAAGCCAGCAGTCAAGGTCTTATTTCCGTCTAATGTTTTGTGTCTAAATTTTCTTCTTCTGCTCACGCTTTCGATAAAAAAATTTCCCGGACTTCAGCCGCCCTGGTGGTACAAACCTGTAAGTTGAATTTTCAATTTGTTTGCTTTTTTTAGTGGAAACTAATAGAGATATTATCTATACCCCTAAAAGAAGCCAGCAGTCAAGGTCTTATTTCCGTCTAATGTTTTGTGTCTAAATTTTCTTCTTCTGCTCACGCTTTCGATAAAAAATTTCCCGGACTTCAGCCGCCCTGGTGGTACAAACCTGTAAGTTGAATTTTCAATTTGTTTGCTTTTTTTTTTAGCGGAAACTAATAGAGGTATTATCTATACCTATGTAGGTAATATCTTTACCCACATGTAATCCATGTATTTGTTTGTGGTTTTGTTTGAAAATTTTGGGAAAGCCAGTAGTGTTGAGTATAAAATAGATGTAGATACATATGTCCGTAGCTACCTACATATCGGTGAAGTTTGAATTTATGAGCAAACACATAATAATGAAGTAGATAACTCTAGCTCTTGGATGTCGTAATTTGTTTCGTATTTATTTGACGTAACAATAACAATACCTGACAAATTTTGTATGAGTAAAAAATTGTTTGTTAAAGAAAATATTCCTAACAATTTTATCAAATGTAATTTGTCGTAGTTGTAGGCACTTAGTTCCGCATTTGTTTTAAGCTTACAATATCTTCTGTACTTTCACAATACCTACCTTGGTATCACTAGATATCTAGATAACTAATTGTTTGAAAATTTTGGGAAAGCCAGTAGTGTTGAGTATAAAATAGATGTAGGTACATATGTCCGCAGCTACCTACATATCGGTGAAGTTTGAATTTATGAGCAAACACATAATAATGAAGTACATATGTAGATAACTCTAGCTCTTGGATGTCGTAATTTGTTTCGTATTTATTTGACGTAACAATAACAATGCCTGACAAATTTTGTATGAGTAAAAAATTGTTTGTTAAAGAAAATATTCCTAACAATTTTATCAAATGGAATTTGTCTTAGTTGTAGGCACTTAGTCCCGCATTTGTTTTAAGCTTACAATATCTTCTGTACTTTCACAATACCTACCTTGGTATCACTAGATAACCAATTGGAGTACCCACCTTTGTATAATACTTTTGTGTACCTACCTAACTGTATTTTCATAACTGCTTGATTTTCCTGGTGTAAGGCCATTTTTCTTCCCTTTTCTGTCAAACCCGCAAATACTCGTGGGTTAAACGATTACCATAATCGGACATCTAAAAGCCCGTTCCCACTTGTCGTGAGTTTCATCAGATTTTTTTCCGAATGTCCTGTAGGCAATGTAAGTTAAATGAGAGTGTTCCCACTACGCACGACATGATCCCCCCCTCCTTGAACAACAAGTGGGAACGGGCCTTTGTACTTATTTATATGCACGCTAAGCATCTAAATTATTAGGGAAAAAATGCTACTAAATTGAAGAAAATCGAAAAAGTTGACGATGATTAGAACAAGGTGACGATAACTGGTACATGTACGTTACAGAACGGGCCTTTGTACTTATTTATATGCACGCTAAGCATCTAAATTATTAGGGAAAAAATGCTACTAAATTGAAGAAAATCGAAAAAGGTGACGATGATTAGAACAAGGTGACGATAACTGGTACATGTACATTACTACTGTTCCAGACAAGTAGCACCACGGAAACTCCGGAAGATTTGGACCAAGTGACCAACTGTCGAGAGTTCCTCAACGAGAGAATGCAAGTCCAGTGGTCCCTCAAGGAGGACTATGTGCAAATCAAACTGTCAGCAGTCATCCGAGATGATCAGTATATGGCCTTCGGTCTGAGTGGTGAGGAAGGGAGGTGAGTGGGTTAAATTGGAAGTCAGTTTGGACCTCGTAAATTCGTAGAAGCTTAACCCATCCTTTAGGGCTGTTTGCCCCTACACCTAAGCCTCGGAGTGGGCTTTTTGTGTATGGAGTTAAGCAGTTTGGACCTAGGCTTTTTTTATTAGTTAAAATCCTCTTTAGGGATAAGCTGTTTATTTCTGACGAAAGTCCCCACTTTGGGTCGGGGTTGTGTTTTTTAGGTCTTAGCAAGACTTTTCTCGAAAGTGGATACCAAATTCTTGAGAATAGGCCCCCCCCCCCCCCTCAAGGGCAGTTAGGTACCTGGGGAACATTCATTTGAATCAGTATTTAGTTACTTTTGTAGCAAAATGGTAGGGTCGTCAATCATTTTTTGGAGTAGGTATGTAGTGTATAATGTACCTATTTATTCCTGATAGAGAATCCCTGCCTTACAGGTAATCTTTCGTGTGGGCAGATATCCATCACTCATACCAATACAGGCTAGGTACCTACATAATAAAGCAAGAAAACAATATCCTAATAACAATCGTAGGAGTACCCAATACTGAGAAAAAGGCTGAATGAAATTGCAAGACATTTCCAGGAAAATTCATCACAAGCTTCACAACCCTAGTGTTCTTTAATAATATTCAGTCTAAGTTCATTTTTGTAAAAATTCATTACTAATTATGCTGAACGAGTTAGTGTATCATGAAGGATACTTGATCTTCTTTTTCTTCGCCTTTTCCCGTGTACAGACGGGGTCGGCACGGCGTTTTTCGTCAGCCTCTGAATCAGCCCTGACTAAGGTGATTGCTTTGGGCTGACATTTGGTTTTGGGTACAAATTTTACGCTATTGATATAGCATAAGGAAATTTGGACTTCTCTACTCCCTGTTTATAGTCCCCTAGCTAGACGCTGATCTACTCCCTGTTATAGTCTATCGTGTTTAACAAACATATCATTTGCACTATGAGAAGTCCAAAATGTAGAGGTTCCCGTACTCATGTTGACATGAAGAGATAATTTCCGAATGAGCAAGATCAAACTACATCACTCAGTTCTAAATACACTACCTCGCAATGCCCGAATGACCCATTTATTGAAGAAATTCACTTCTGGAAGTCAAGTCCTCACTCAAGAGAGATTCAGCAGCTTTCAGAAAACCTGGGATCGTCCCACTTCAACCTGGGATTGTCCCACTTCAACTTTGTGCGCACTGCAGAGTTGTTTTTGGAAGTCGTCACATGCTGTGCATTATCATGGACTCGGTAACTTTGTGAAGCTTTGTTTTTAATTTTTTTTTTTTTTTTTTTTTTTTTTTTTTTTTCTTCCTTATTTCTTTTCTATTTTACAAATAAATAGTTTTAAGCACAGAAAATTACTTATTAACTTTCTTTATCCTTCCCCTTTCTTTTCCAGTGCTATTCTCACAACAATTTGGGCTGGAAGATTCACGTTGTGAATCCGGGGGATTCGTTGAAAACCATTTTGGGCCAAAAGAAAAGCCCAAACGGTGTGGCCTCTACCTTGTGTTCTTCTCATAGTAGCGTTGTGTTTGGTTCGATATTCGTTTTGGTTTATGTTATGCTGAGATGAAATTAATGCGAAAACCAATGATAGGTACTTTTTGTAATTGAGAAAACCTTTGTGATAGTCATGTAAATAAAAATCTTCACTCTGTGTATAAAAAATCTCCTTTCCAAATCTAGAGTAGGAAATTCTTAGCTTTTAAAATTTTCAAATCCTTGTTAAGTCGGATTGGTAATCTTGGTATTACCAACTCGGTAAGTCCCCAAATCCCGGACCTTATAAGAAATAGATGATCCTAAATGTCCTCTATAAGAATCAATCAATAACAACCATCACTAACCTCTATTTCAACGCCCATTTCTTAAGAAATAGATGATCCTAAATGTCCTCTATAAGAATCAATCAATAACAACCATCACTAACCTCTATTTCAACGCCCATTTCTTTTTTGTTTTTCTAATCCCATAATTCATATTTTCCTATAAAGCAGTCCTACAGTCCTTGGTTGAACTGGAATAAAGAGACTTTTCATTCCTATTTGGGCAAAATATTTTACATATTTTATTTAATTGTCGGTAGACCTAGACTCTGCAGGCAGTAATATTCTGTTTCATAATAATAATAATAATAATATTAATTAATTATGCTGTGAAAGGTTTGGTGCTATTTTGGCCAATCTTCTCGGAGTTTCGGAGATATATTCTTTGCCATCCATCTGAGGATCATGTGACAGGCGATTTAGTTATAGTGAACTTCTTCGCTAAAGAAAAGTTCTGCCTCGTCAACATAAAATTACTCATTTGTCTTTTATATTTTTATTTATTGAATATATATTATTTATTATTTTCCCTCCCTCCTGAATACATATGGACAATAATATTTTTTATTTAGGTTAAATAGGTATGTGATTTTTATTTATTGAATATATATTATTTATTATTTTCCCTCCCTCCTGAATACATATGGACAATAATATTTTTTATTTAGGTTAAATATGTGAAACTGACAATAATTTTCACTTCAGTAGTTACTCATTTAAGTTTTATATGATTAAATTTATTATTATTATTGCCCTCCCTTTTTTAAAAACCTATTTGTTTGAAGCTTCTTTTCGTTACAACCCTTTGAATTTCTTCTCTTTGGTAAAGGAAATACCAATTTTTTCCCCTTTTGTTTCTTTTCACAAATTTTTCATATTATAAAGATATGTATTTACGAGTCGTACCTACTGCTCTACATATTTTCTTTTCCTTATGCAGTAGGTATACAGTAAGCCCGACACTAGAAGCTGTACTGATCTACCATTTTCAACTCTACTACACTCAACATTTACCTACTCACGATCCAAACACGTTCTTAAGTAGTAGTGTACATGGTCTTCAATTGTCTTAAAAAACAGCAAAAGACTTGAAATAAAAGTTGGTCCTAATTAATAATAAATCGCCATTCTATTGCCGCTCAAGAAGAATTTATGATGAAGGCTTTGTTTTTTTCTGGTTTTTCCGATATGGTGTGGTGGTTTTTCCGTCTATTTTCCCACAGATGAAGGCTTTATTTTTTTCATGATAAATTTATAATAAAGACGAAAAAAATTCCGCTCAAAACCCTCCCAAACACCCTGGGACCGAACCAGTCTAATTTTCAACTCCCTTATATGTGGATATGGTGTGGTGGTTTTTCCGTATATTTTCCCACAATTGCATCTATGTTTCAAATCTAGGTCTGGGAATGGGAATACGGCTTCTTAGAATTTCATGTCTAGCTTTTCAAATAGAATAGAATGAAGCTTTTGTTTGTCCTGCTGGAATAGGACTAAAAGGTAGTTTTACCAATTGAAGGGGAGAATTAATGGGAATATCTACCTATGTACATACCATAATTATTAATATTATGATGAAATTAAATGAAAAATCTCGTCAATCTCGGTTTACAATGTTGAACTTATTTTATGAATAAGCTGAATTTCAACTCCACTTTGGAACCTGTCATTGGTGTTAATTTCAAAAGAGTTTCTACAGTATTTCGACGAATTTTCAATTTATGGTTTCAGCAATCTAGTTACCTTATTAATATCAATAAATCGGAATATGTAGGTATTATGAATACCTAGATGTCTTTTTTATATGAATAGCTCGCAATTTATTTAAAATGTATTTTTCCCTCTTTTATAATTTTATCATGAAAAGTTGAGGCTTAATTTACAAGTTTCCAGCTCTCCATTGACATTGCTTCAATGTCTTTTTTATATGAATAGCTCGCAATTTATTTAAAATGTATTTTTCCCTCTTTTATAATTTTATCATGAAAAGTTGAGGCTTAATAAAGTAAATTATTTACAAGTTTCCAGCTCTCCATTGACATTGCTTCTTTTTGTTTGTTGGTCACATAAGTTTTGTTAAAATAAATGTCTATTGGACTTACTTACTTTTTGTGTCCGTGAGATGAGCATAGCACCTATCTCACTGTGGTGGAAGGAGCAGGGTAAGGTTTCTATATCTTATCGGTTCTCATTACCATTTCTGTTTCAGGTCAACTTTGGTGACATTTCTATTGGACTTACTTACTTTTTGTGTCCGTGAGATGAGCATAGCACCTATCTCACTGTGGTGGAAGGAGCAGGGTAAGGTTTCTATACCTCATCGGTTTTCATTATCATTTCTGTTTCAGGTCAACTTCGGTGACATCTTCATCCCCCCAAATCTGGACGTTCCCCGGCCCCGAGTTCTACCCGAGTTTAAACGATTGGCCCATGGCCTCCGCTCTGGCAACATCACAATCCTGGATGCTCGGACCTTCTATATTCCCAACCTTCACTACGACGGGGCAGGCCCCGACGCGTACTTCTGGGTTGGGAACGGGTCCGAGCCCTCTCCACTAGGCATCAAGGTCCCCAACGAAATCGGCAGGTAAGACGAGAAAATAGAATAGAATATATACCTTGCTTATACTGCCAGCATAGGACTGACAAGTCCCTTTACTCCCGTAGTCTGAACAAGGTCTTACCTATAGGTATGTATATTTAATTGGTAGTAATAATAATAACTAATAAATCACATGAATATAAGATTAAAAAAAAATTAAAATACTGAAAATATCGCATCACCATTCATTTCGCCTTATGCCAGATCAGATTCCATCGGACGTGAATCCAAGAAGTGCAAACAATACCAGTACGAATAGCCTGTAAACGGTGATCGCCGCCATTGGTCCGCTGAACTCGCGGAAAGAGGCGAACGCCCACGCGATCCCGGACAAAACAGTGGGTGAGTGTAACGAGATTCTGGAATGCCTTTTTTTTATTTTTTAGAAGAGTTTAAAAAAAGATTGTACCTTGGAACCGCTTTCGCATTACTTTAAGGCACATTCTTATTTACATCCATGCCGATCCAAGAACGGAAAAGTTCGGTCAGCAAATTTCCGCCCTGGCCGGCATTCGAACCCAGCACCTCCAGGTTGAGAGTCAGTGCTTGACCACTCAGCCACAGATGTGGTTGAAGAAGAAGACTTTTGCTGTACCTAATGTGTCTTTTCTCTCACAGAGGACATCAAAATCGACTTCAGCTCTACGAACGACCATTCCTGTGTGGTCTCTCTCACTGACGTTCCTGAGGACCCTTCTCTAGAGCCTTGGACCCCTGCAGTCATCACCCATGAAACCATGTTTACAGCTCGCATTGGCCCTACAGGGGGAAAGCGAGGTTATACCCCTATTACTGGACATCCCTCCTGGGGGATTGCTTGGTATATTAATGATATGCTCATCCCCGAGATCTACGTTGAGAGGGGACAGACGTACACTTTTGTTGTTGAAGGAGGTGAGTTACTGCCCCCATTGAACCTAAGTGCGTCCATACGTCACTCATCCGAATACTAACCACGTGAAACGTTGCTTGACTTCAGTGATCATTGGGAACTGGTGTATTCAATCTCGCTGCTGGCTTATCTTGTTAGTGGATGTGCAGTTTGCTCGAGTTTTTATGTGCGCCGTGAAATACAAGAGTGTGTATGCAATGTGCTAAGCTTAAAATTCCATGATGCATTCTACATACTTATGTACGTAGTTATCATTTGTCGTTCGGAAAAAAATCGTGTCGTGCAGAGTGGGAGTGGGAACAATCTCATTTTAAATTACATTACCTACAGGACATTCGGAAAAAAATCGGATGAAACTCACGACAAATGGGAACGGACCTTCACGTAGCTGTCAGTGCTGGGCTAGTTTGTTAATGTCGCAAAGCTGCGCTACGCTAGGTCCATTAAGTTATTAAAAATTAATGTGTATGTAGTATGTACATAGGTATGTTGCAAATGTCAGGATCTTTGACCATTAAGCCATTTTTCTATTGAACCCCCATTGAACCTAAGTGCGTCCATACGTCACTCATCCGAATACTAACCACGTGAAACGTTGCTTGACTTCAGTGATCATTGGGAACTGATGTATTCAATCTCGCTGCTGGCTTATCTTGTTAGTGGATGTGCACTGTGCAGTTTGCTCGAGTTTTTATGTGCGCCGTGAAATACAAGTGTGTATGCAATGTGCTAAGCTTAAAATTCCATGATGCATTCTACATACTTACGTAGTTGTCATTTGTCGTTCGGAAAAAATCGTGTCGTGCAGAGTGGGAACAATCTCGTTTTAAATTACATTACCTACAGGACATTCGAAAAAAAATCGGATGAAACTCACGACAAATGGGAACGGGACTTTCACGTAGCTGTCAGTGCTGCGCTAGTTTGTTAATGTCGCAAAGCTGCACTACGCTAGGTCCATTAAGTTATTAAAAATTAATGTGTATGTAGGTATGTTGCAAATGTTAGGATCTTTGACCATAAGGCCATTTTTCTATTGAACTTAAATGAATAATTATTAATTCCAGGCAACGAGCCAGCTCAACCGGCCAGGTATCACCCATTCTATATCACGGATAGCTCTGAAGGAGGTTACGGTCAGAAGTCAGAGACAGAACAACGTCAGCAGCGAGTGTTTGCAGGAGTCAACTTTGACTCCGAAGGCTATCCCTTCCCTTCAGCAGGTAACTATTGGGTTAGAACATCTCTGGACAGTGGGCAGATATTTCGAGCTTTTGTATCTCATCAACAGAACCTAAAAAACAGTATTGGAATGTTAGATCAACCTCAGTTAGTAGTTTTTTTTTTAAGAGGTTTGATAGAGGGAGCTATAACTGTAAAGGTCTTATCGTTCCGGAATCGAAGGGAGAAGAAAGACATGATAGAAGAAAACCAGTCGTTCGGAGAATGAACATTATCCGTTCAGGATAAAATCCACCTCGGACGGGAATCGAACCCGCGGCCCAGCGCTTATAAAGCAGACGCGCTACCAAACAAGTTGACTAGGCTTTCAACCTCGTTTTTTTTTCCTGTGATTTTTTTCTATGATTATCATTATTATGTCCTTATGAACACTTTTTCAGCGGGTCGCTATTGCGAGTGGGTTCACAAGACAATCGACCGCTCCTCAGAGACCGCTTCATTCGAGGATTACTTCCTCACGTTACGCCTGGACTGTCAGCCTGGAGAACCTGCCTACTTGAACTGGACTGTGGCTCAGGAGACACCAGACTTGGTATACTATCAGGTAAGATAACCAATGTCACTGTTAAGTGAGGGCACGGTTAGCCCGGTGGTAACTCGCTAGCTTGCCATATAGAATTTCCCAGGTTCGATCCCCACCATTGACAAAAAAATTGTAATCGTTTTTAATTTAGATTTACGTTCAATTTGAATAATTCGTTATAGGTACATAATAAAAATTACTATTATAATAATTTCGCTCTAATACGTGTAGTGGTATCTATTCGGAATTTCAGACAATAATACTTTACATTTTATTTTACCTCGGTATGATGGTATTTATTTTCTCAATAGATTGTTTTATTATTTTGGTAGTTACCTGACATAGAATATCAATTTTTATAATTGTTTATAAAAAAAAATAGACAATAATGATAAATTTTATTGTTGTAGATAGGTAGGTACCTGGAATAATTCTATTTCTATTATTTATCACCTCAGTCAATTGTTTTTCGTTATCATTTATTTACCTTCTCTTCTCCTGTTATCAATTAGTTATTTTATTTTTTAGTAGAGTAGAAATTCATTTTATTAGGTTACCAACTTATTATCTTCTTTTACTTCGTACCTACGAGAGAGGTTTCGCATTTCGATTTGGTGATTACAAATGTGCTATCTAAATTTTGGACTTCGAATAGAAATTAAATTCTAAGTACTTATTAGGCTTAAGAAAAATCACTGTGGTCAGTATTTTTTTTATGACGGACGTTAGAAACATATTGTGTGATCAGGATCACCCATGTTAACCAACGTTGACCGTGGTACTTGTCTGGTCATGTGACCTTGCTGGCCCGTACTGCAAGAAACTTCTCATGATAAAAATCACTGATCATGGTCCTTCTAGTTTATTTTAATGTTAAATATAATTTATTAAAGGAATTTTTGTCGATTTACAACCATCTATAAATAATAAGGTAGATTTAACACATGTTTAGTTTTTGATTCCGTGACTGGCTGTTGCGGGGCCCACTCAGCCTCGTGAGGAAAATGAGTAGCTATGACATATAAATGCGCAAAACGACCGGTGCCAGCATGGTAGGTAAACATTGGATTTTAGGCTTATTGAGATATTGGGAAAATCCTACAATGCTGCAGTGAACACCAAAGTTGTGACATAATCTTCTTCTTTTTCTTCACCTTTTCCCGTGTACAGACGGGGTCGGCGTTTTTCGTCAGCCTCTATCAGCCCTAACCAGGGTGATCGCTTTGGGCTGACATTTGGTTTTGGCTACAAATTTTACGAGTGGATACCCTTCCCTCTCAACCTTTGCTATTTCTTTAGCAAGGGAAATTCAGGCTGGTCTACTCCCTGTTTAACGTCCCCCAGCCAGACAAAAAGTTGTGACATAATAACACAAAGAAACTGCATTTACATTCACATGGAAAATGAGTAGCTATGACATATAAATGCGCATAGCGATCGGTGCCAGCATGGTAGGTAAACATTGGATTTTAGGCTTATTGAGATATGATTGGGAAAATCCTACAATGCTGCAGTGAACACCAAAGTTGTGACATAATAACACAAAGAAACTGCATTTACATTTACATAGAAAATGAGTAGCTATGACATATAAATGCGCATAGCGATCGGTGCCAGCATGGTAGGTAAACATTGGATTTTAGGCTTATTGAGATATTGGGAAAATACAATGCTGCAGTGAACACCAAAGTTGTGACATAATAACACAAAGAAACTGCATTTACATATATTATATTCTGTTTCATTTTATGGTGCCCTTTTTGCAACTCCTTACGCACATCTATTTCTCTCAATTTTATTAGTTACCTATACGTATCCTATACACATCCCCGTGTAATATCTTCAATTCGTCTCATAGGTTGTATATATTATAGGTATTTACGTAAATAAGTTAGACGTAGGTACTTACGTATTATGTTTATATTTTTAAAATTTTAATGATTTGTTATAAGGTAGAATCTATGTATAATAACAATTGAGTAGATACCTACATACCTGAAAGACTTACTTTAGTAGGTTCGCTTTCATATCATGAGAAATGTTTTCTAAACCGAAAAGAAACAATACTTTCATTACTAGTATAGCTCCGCTATACTGTAGTAATAGAAAGTAAAAAAAACTAACTGTTCAATAGACATCTAGTGAAAGATTGATGCTAGAAACGTATGTTCACAAACAATATTATCCTGACACCTGACAGTTTCATTGGTCCATACAAGGTGTGCGGGGTTCATTTCAAAGTTGACCTGAAAAAGTTCATAGTAAAACTGTTTTCGATTGAAATAATAATGTAGGTATTTATTAATTTTAGAGATTTAAATTATTTTAACTTTTTAGCGAAATATCTATTACATCAGTAGTTTTAAATAAACCAACTACGAATATCGTGTTTAACAAACATATCATTTTCACTATGAGAAGTCCAAAATGTAGAGGTTCCCGTACTCATGTTGACATGAAGAGATAATTTCTGAATGAGCAAGATCAAACTACATCACTCATTTCTAAATACACCAGCTCGGAATGCCCGAATGACCCATTTATTGAAGAAATTCAATTCTGGAAGTCAAGTCCTCACTCAAGAGAGATTCAGCAGCTTATTTCAATGGTTTATTATATACCCCCCCCCCCCCCCACCCTATAGATTACATATCCTCTAGTACAGCGATTCTCAACCGGAGGTACGCATACCCCTTGGGTACCCGGGTTCAATCTCACGAACCCCCACCACCATCATACCCCCGGTTGAGAATCTCTAGTACCTATCTCACTGATTTTCTTCTTCTCCCTTATCTTCTTTCAACAAACTTTTAGATGTTACAATTATTTCCATTGTTTATTATTCATTTACCAATTTTAATCATTACTGATGCCTCTCCATTCTTGATTTAATAAACTGACCGGAATATTATTCAAAAGACTGGACCTTTTTCTTTGTACTTTTCTTCATACAGCTTTACCTACTACCTGATGCGAGGAGAGCGGTTGGAAATACATAAAATAATATACGTAAACCAGAATGGTAGTTATCTAGTTATAGTAGCCCTCAAGAATAATGCTTGAAGGTTATGCTCAATCATGTACACTCGTGCCTACATAAATTCCATCAATCAAAACTTTTATGCAGATATAAGCTCATGCACACCTAGTAAATAGGCACAACGTACATACTTCCTGCCATAAAACATACTAACTTATCTTGTGATCCGAGTCTTTAAACTCAAAGTTGGTTCTCAGGCTGTCAGGGTTAATTCATTACCTACTTGTTAGCTTGTTACCTACTTGTACAAATAAGTACCTATTTATACATATCTATCTACCAGTGGCGTAAAATACTTGGAAGCTATAGGGAACCTCCGCTTCCCTTACTCTTTAAGGGCGGGTATTCCTCATACCCCGTGTTTACCACTTCAAACTTTTATGCAGATATAAGCTCATGCACACCTAGTAAATAGGCACAACGTACATACTTCCTGCCATAAAACATACTAACTTATCTTATGATCCGAGTCGTTAAACTCAAAGTTGGTTCTCAGGCTGTCAGGGTTAATTCATTACCTTCTTGTTAGCTTGTTACCTACTTGTACAAATAAATATTTATACATATCTATCTACTAGTGGCGTAAAATACTTGGAAGCTATAGGGAACCTCCGCTTCCCTTACTCTTTAAGGGCGGGTATTCCTCAACCCCCGTGTTTACCACTTAGTAGTAAGTGATGAAGTAATCTTTCAACCTGGATTCTAAGAACAGCAGTTTGGCATAGTGTCCCAAAGAACCAAAATAGGATTCTATCCGGGTAGAACCCAGATAGTATCGGGGTAGAAAAGAGGATAGGATTGGATTATCCGATTCTGTATCCGGGTTCTATCCCGATTCGATACGTACCTATATGGGTTTTTAGCTTCCCCTTTTGAAATCTCACGCCACGCTGCTGATATCTTCATGGAAATATTCATCTTCTTCTATCCCGATTCGATACGTACCTATGTGGGTTTTTAGCTTCCCCTTTTGAAATCTCACGCCACGCTGCTGATATCTTCATGGAAATTTAAAGGCATTGTTCTTCCAGTGCTCAACGCATTACCTGGCTGGATTGCGAGTGATAAAATATCCTGGTTTCCGAAAATAATTCGAAAACAAATTCTAGTTAAGATTTATTTCTACGTGACTTTCTAAGTTTTCCTTTAATTTTCCTTATTTTTACGTGCAGTTTGTTAGAATTAGCACCAGAAGCTGGCCATGGAGTTCTACCCCACCGTGGAGGATTTCTATAAGGACGGCGTTATATTTCTAACTGGAGCATATTTTTAAAAGAAAGATGAATTGATTATTTTACCATTTTTATGAACCACTCTTATTCCTCACTTTTATAATAGAATGCTCATTGTCAAGCAACCTCCGTGGCCAAGTGGGTATCATACTAGGCTTGTACTCCGGAGGTCCCGGTGTAGAATCCCGGCTGGGTCGAAGTTTTTTCGGCTCTTTGCTTGGAGTTCGGGGTGCACTCGGCCTCGTGAGGACAAATCAGTAGCTCCTTTAATCGAGTAGCGACCAGTGCTGTGATATCAACAAAAGTGGTGAAAAAGAAATTCGTTGAAAAAAATATATATATATAAAAAAAAATAACGGTATGACATAATACCTATGTACATTGTACATACCTACTACGTAAGACAGCAATAAATAAAATCATGGTCGATCTGCTAAAAATAAAAATAAAGTACATAGATTTATTTCTTTATGTAGGAACATCTGTTTACGGAGTTTTGTAAGTACATAAACAATTAAGTAGGTATGCGTCAAATATCTATTGAAAGGAACTTCTAAGCCAGTTTCACTGAGCCGATTGACGTCAAAATAAATCCGTAGGTAGTGGTCAAGACGCTCGCCTGGTAAACAGGAAGGCGTGGGTTCGATTCCAACCGAGCGAGGCATGGAATTTCATCCTCATTTACTTGATAATTTGACCATATAATAATGAAGCTCTAAGGGTTAGGTGGTAGAGAACGCCTCCGGCGTTAACCTCACCTAGTGGTTACCTTCCACTCGAGAATTTTCTCCTTCTCCTCTCTCTCTTTCCTTTTATTTTGTCTGTTCATATTATTCGTTCTTCCTGTTCGTCTCCTTCACTCCAAGAATAAGAGGGACAAGATCTTTGAGTGGCATGAGAAGTAGGAGAGTGAAATAGACCGAGGAAATGAACGTGATACCCAGCTCATTGAGATCAATCAGCTGTAATTGAGTGGCATGAGAAGTAGGAGAGTGAAATAGACCGAGGAAATGAACGTGATACCCAGCTCATTGAGATCAATCAGCTGTAAAAAAAGAGTTTTCGTAAGGTACCTAAATACATAATTGAATCGTTCCCAGGAAGAAGGGAATCGTGATTGAATTTATTGAAAGTTAAGTAGAAAAGAGTTTTCGTAAGGTACCTAAATACATAATTGAATCGTTCCCAGGAAGAAGGGAATCGTGATTGAATTTATTGAAAGTTAAGTATAGGCCCTACCACGCCAAAAGAGGCAAATGAGTTTAGGAGGAGGGCAAATCGTCTCAATTTCCGAAAGAAAAATACGACTACTCTATATATATAAAAAAAGAAGAAAAGAAAGAGGAGTGTTTTACCGTCACCGCGCCGTTTTATTTAGTAGAAAAGAAAAAAGTGCTACATTAGACGCATGTGGTCTGTGTCGTAGCATGTCCATCCCATAGTATGCCTATAAGGTGTCAAATAGTCTTACCGCGCCAAAAGTCGAGTTAATGGGAGTACTGTTCTCCATTGAAGACCAAATGATAGCCATGGAGAAGACGGAAGTCAAATAGATGGCATAGGACAATCTACTGAACACAACCAAGTATTACTAATTATGCTGAACGAGTTAGTGTATCATGAAGGATACTTGATCTTCTTTTTCTTCGCCTTTTCCCGTGTACAGACGGGGTCGGCGCGGCGTTTTTCGTCAGCCTCTGAATCAGCCCTGACTAGGGTGATTGCTTTGGGCTGACATTTGGTTTTGGGTACAAATTTTACGCTATTGATATAGCATAAGGAAATTTGGACTTGTCTACTCCCTGTTTATAGTCCCCTAGCTAGACGCTGATCTACTCCCTGTTATGGTCCCTCAGCCAGACTTCGGCCCCCCTGATAATTCCTGAAATTCCATTCTATTCTCCCCAGAGTGAACATGGTGGGTGGCGACGTGGTAGTCGCCTACTACAACTCCGAGACGCGCACCTTCCACGCGGACGACTACTACATGTCTGCCACCTCCCAATGTGACGGCGCCAACGGCGTGTGTCCCGACGAACGGATTGGCGGCAAAAACGACGTCATTCTCGTCTCGGGGGAACGTCGGAACGGCATTACGACGGTCACGTACAAACGCCCGCTGCAGACAAACGAACCGGTGAACGATAGACCCATCCCTTTGGATCGGGAGACTTCGGTGATCGCCGCCATTGGTCCGCTGAACTCGCGGAAAGAGGCGAACGCCCACGCGATCCCGGACAAAACAGTGGGTGAGTGTAACGATATTCTGGAATGCCTTTTTTTTATTTTTTAGAAGAGTTTAAAAAAAGATTGTACCTTGGCAACGCTTTCGCATTACTTTAAGCCACATTCTTATTTACATCCATGCCGATCCAAGAACGGAAAAGTTCGGTGAGAAAATTTCCGCCCTGGCCGGGATTCGAACCCAGCACCTCCAGGTTGAGAGTCAGTGCTCTTGACCACTCAGCCACAGATGTGGTCGAAGAAGAAGACTTTTGCTGTACTTAATTTATGCCAATCCATGAAGAGCATGGATGATGGAAATTAGTACCCTACACGCCTTACACTTGAATTTAGACCACGCTACGCCACTGGTGAAACTGACAATAATTTTCACTTCAGTAACTATTTAAGTTTTATATGATTAAATTTATTATTATTATTGCCCTCCCTTTTTTAAAAACATATTATATTGACAATAATCTTTTTATTTAGGTAATTTTAAAATGTGAAACTGACAATAATTTTCACTTTAGTGGTAAGGTAATTTCATTTTTAATTTACGTTTTATTCACTGAGATATTTTTACTCCTCATTTAATGAAAAAGATAGTAATGTAAGACAATAATTTAGATAAACGTTGCTTGACTTCAGTGATCATTGGGAACTGGTGTATTCAATCTCGCTGCTGGCTTATCTTGTTAGTGGATGTGCAGTTTGCTCCAGTTTTTATGTGCGCCGTAAAATACAAGTGTGTATGCAATGTGCTAAGCTTAAAATTCCATTATGCATTCTACATACTTACCTATGTACGTAGTTGTCATTTGTCGTTCGGAAAAAAATCGTGTCGTGCAGAGTGGGAACAATTAATTTAGATTTACGTTCAATTTGAATAATTCGTTATAGGTACATAATAAAAATTACTATTATAATAATTTCGCTCTAATACGTGTAGATAGGTACCAAATATTACTTATTTCGGCTATTAGACAAGACGTATCTACTTAAAGTGGTATCTATTCGGAATTTCAGACAATAATACTTTACATTTTATTTTACCTCGGTATGATGGTATTTATTTACTCAATAGATTGTTTTATTATTTTGGTAGTTACCTGACATAGAATATCAATTTTTATTATAAGTAGACAAAAGACAATACTGATAAATTTTATTGTTGTAGATAGGTACCTAGAATAATTCTATTTCTATTATCACCTCAGTCAATTGTTTTTCGTTATCATTTACCTTCTCTTCTCCTGTTATCAATTAGTTATTTTATTTTTTAGTAGAGTAGAAATTTATTTTATTAGGTTACCAACTTATTATCTTCTTTTACTTCGTACCTACGAGAGAGGTTTCGCATTTCGATTTGGTGAGGCGGAACGCTGCTAGGTATTACAAATGTGCTATCTAAATTTTGGACTTCGAATAGAAATTAAATTCTAAGGATTAGGCTTAAGAAAAATCACTGTGGTCAGTATTTTTTTTATGACGGACGTTAGAAACATATTGTGTGATCAGGATCACCCATGTTAACCAACGTTGACCGTGGTACTTGTCTGGTCATGTGACCTTGCTGGCCCGTACTGCAAGAAACTTCTCATGATAAAAATCACTGATCATGGTCCTTCTAGTTTATTTTAATGTTAAATATAATTTATTAAAGGAATTTTTGTCGATTTACAACCATCTATAAATAATAAGGTAGATTTAACACATGTTTAGTTTTGTAGGTACCTATTACTTTATTTTACGAACAAGAAAAATACGTAGGTAGTTACGAACCCGCTCTGCGTTTTCCCCACGATCATATTTTGATAGCAAAAGGCAAAATGAGTACCTACATAAGTAAATAATTAATTAATTACATTGTAATTAAATTTAAAATTTATTATTTATTTTTCTTGTTCTAAGCATTTAATTTTCGTTTTAGGTTGGTAGGTAATACATATAAATCACCTACGTAAATATTTAATTAGGTAGGTACTTATCTCATTAATAAGTCAAACTGTCAAACTCTTTGGTCTTGAAAGAAATAATGACAATAAATTTATTTAGTTTTAGATTTACGTAATGTATTTTGGAAATATTGTATTTGATTTTAATAATTAAGTCATTATTCTTCTAAATGTGTAAATTTATGTAAATAGGCATTTTACTTATTACTTTCCGTTATAAAAGTACTAGGTATTTTACTTAGGTTATTTATGAATATGGATACTTACGAGTTGGTTATTTATCCCGACTCGGAGTTTCGTCTATTTCATAGACATTTTCAAGGGAAACTTGTCTATGTCTATGAAAATAGACGAAACTCCGAGTCGGGATAAATAACCAACTCGTAAGTATCCATTTTCATAAATAACCTAGGTAAAATAGTATTTACAAAAGATGTCAAAATTAAATAAATTCATTAATAGTTATAAAAGTACTTTAAGTATAGGGAACTTATTCAAAGTAATGGAAGCACTTTTCCTTCTAGGTATCTAACACCATTACCTGCCTAGGTGGTATTGCGGTCAAGATGCTCGCCCCGTAAACATCAGGGCGAAGGTTCTTTCTCAGCCAGGGGTTTTAGTTCTTAGTACTATTATGGAGCGCGGTAGCTCTCCGCCCCGCCAAGTCAAAACAATTTGACATAAATGATAGGTAGCAGGAGCAGATAACCCTCATCATCATCATAAAATGAATGATGTAGGTACCCAACGAAAATAGAACTACAAAAGTAGGCCCTTACCCTTACAGGACGAGTATTAGTAGTCAATGGGTCAGTACTCCTCATTCGTTAGAAAAGTTACTATCCTTTGCAGGGCCGTATTTAGGGTTTGGCAAGGGGCCTCGGGCCCCCCCCTCAAGCTCAATTTTTCTCCTTTACTAATATAGACCAGGCTCGGAATTTTGGAGCATCCACCTGTGTACATTTTTTTTTTATAGGTACCTAAATACATGCACTCTCATTCACAACTAATAATGCACTCTCATTCTATTTTCCTATCTCCAGTTTAGCCAAGGAAAATGTCAATACTTATGCCCTGAGCAAGTGTGCTGCAGAGCAAATGATCCATGAAGAAGCGAAGGACATTCCTGTAGGAATATTCAGACCCAGCTGTGGTAAGCTTAACAAATATTACATCAGATCAGTCGAGCTTATTGGATAGAAATTATCCCTAAGGGGCAAAGACCTAAGATGTTAGTCCCCTCTTAAAATAAATTCTATAAAAAAGTAAAAAAAAAATCCCTCACTCACGATGAGTTCAATCGCATGCGATGGACTGATGAGATCATCGCATCCGATGAATGGCGGGCTTAAAAGTCCGTAGATATTCTGATGGAATTTTAAGCTTAGCACATTGCGTACACACTGGTATTCCACGGCGCGCATACAAACTCGAGCTAACTGCACATCCACTAACAAAGTAAGCCAGCAGCGGCGAGATTGTACATTAAATACTAGTTCAACTGTGGTCAAGTTGGCCAAACAATGCCCCCATTTGAGGGTAAGTTCCTTCTGTGTCCGAGAAGTGATTTTAAGCAATTGGTCTGTAGGTGCCGATGTTATAAGTAGATAGGTGCAATGGCAATATATCTCTGAAAAGAGGTTCATTTGCAGAACGGTACATTTTTTTTATAGGTAGGTACCTAACTACATACCTACCTAAATTACCAGGGATTTTTTTAAACTCATAAACGGCAAATAGTATCGCAAAAAGCACAATATTATCATATTATCAAAATAAAAAAAAATACGACTTTCTTTAGCCCAACTTCGTGATAGAAACTTGTGTAATGGTCATATCTTCACCAAGTAATTCTCTTCTTGTTTTCTTCAAGCTATTCATGTACGTTTCGACTGCCTTCTCCAACGCCTATCTGAAAACAATAGATGAGAAAATATACTCCCCACCCACTCACTACTCCTACTTGATAAGTCTCACTCAATTGGGGGATGATGAGAAACACACCTATGAATCCGCCGTCAGAAGGTAACACACTCTTGATGATGATGATTATTATTATTATGGAGCGCGGTAGCTCTCCGCCCCGCCAAGTCAAAACAATTTGACATAAATGATAGGTAGCAGGAGCAGATAACCCTCATCATAAAATGAATGATGTAGGTACCTAACGAAAAGAGAACTACAAAAGTAGGCCCCTACCCTTACAGGACGAGTATTAGTAGTCAATGGGTCAGAACTCCTCATTCGTTAGAAAAGTTACTATCCTTTGCAGGGCCGTATTGAGGGTTTGGGTTTGGCAAGGGGCCCCGGGCTCCCCCCCCCCTCAAGCTCAATTTTTATCCTTTACTATAGACCAGGCTCGGAATTTTGGAGCATCCACCTGTGTACATGTAATAATGCACTCTCATTCTATTTTCCTATCTCCAGTTTAGCCAAGGAAAATGTCAATACTTATGCCCTGAGCAAGTGTGCTGCAGAGCAAATGATCCATGAAGAAGCGAAGGACATTCCTGTAGGAATATTCAGACCCAGCTGTGGTAAGCTTAACAAATATTACATCAGATCAGTCGAGCTTATTGGATAGAAATTATCCCTAAGGGGCAAAGACCTAAGATGTTAGTCCCCTCTTAAAATAAATTCTATAAAAAAGTAAAAAAAAAATCCCTCACTCACGATGAGTTCAATCGCATGCGATGGACTGATGAGATCATCGCATCCGATGAATGGCGGGCTTAAAAGTCCGTAGATATTCTGATGGAATTTTAAGCTTAGCACATTGCGTACACACTGGTATTCCACGGCGCGCATACAAACTCGAGCTAACTGCACATCCACTAACAAAGTAAGCCAGCAGCGGCGAGATTGTACATTAAATACTAGTTCCCCATTAAGTTAAGCAACGTTTCCTGTGATTGGTATCCGGATGGGTGATCATCTGGGCAGTCGCATCTAATTCCATTTTCTAATTTAATTTCAGTATTATCCACAAGCAAAGGACCAACTCCCGGCTGGATCGATAACTACTACGGTCCAACTGGTTTGATATCCGCAGGTCTTGCTGGTATTATCCGGTCTATCTATTGTAATCCGATTTTAGCAGCGCACATTGTTCCTGCAGACATGGTAATCAATGCTTTGATCTGCTCTGCTTGGTATAGTGCTAATAGGTGAGATTATTTAATTCCTTTATATTACAGATTTCTGCCTACTTATAAAAATTATTCGCATCTATCTTTTAAGTCATTGTTTGCTGGAGGTTACAGGTTTTCTTTATCTACCCTCCACACTAACTAGACTGACCAGAAACTAAAACGAAAGTTAAGATGGAAATTTTTCTATGTTTACCTCTTACCAACTATTTTGCCTTTAATTTTGCCCCGATATCAAAATGAAGAATCGAACTTTTAATCTCCAGATAGGTTGTACTTATGTATGAACGAGTAACCTAATACCTAGTTACCTACTTTATTATTGAGTGAGTGATGTGTCATTCAGCGTTCATGATAATTATTGCTCTTCTGATCATGTTCCGATCTTTATTAAACTATCTTCTGCAGATACCATCAGAAAACCAGGCCTGCCATCCCCATATTCAACTATGTGAGCTCAACAGACAATCCCATTACTATGGTGGAGTTCTTCGGTAAAGTATTCAAAGCAGGCGCTAGAATGCCCTTCTCCCGAACAATGTGGTGGTACTGCTATCATTTGGTTGGGGACAAAACCGCGTATGCCATTCAGAGCTTGTTCTACCACTATTTGTTTGGCTATATTTTGGATTTCTTCGCGCCCATCACTAGGACCAAGCTCAGGTTAGTAGTTTTTTTTAATTTTATTATTATTAAGAAAAAGAGTTTTGATAGAGGGAATTGCAACTGCTAAGGTCATATCGTCCCAAAATCGAAGAGAGAAGGAAGACAGGGTAGGAGAAAGACAGCCGTTTCGAGAACGAACATTATGAGTTAACGATAAAATCCGCCCCGGGCGGAAATGGAACGAGCGGCCTAGTGCATAAAATACAGACGCGCTACCAGCCAAGCTAACTACGCTGGCAACCTGCATAGAATAATTTAGAGCTAGCATTTCTTTTCCAGACTGGTCCCACTATATGAACGAATGGACAAAGTGATGAGGGTCCTCGAACCGTTCAGTACAAATGAATGGACCTTCATCAACGAGAATGTCCATACAATGTGGAACAGTTTATCTCCACAAGAACAAGCCAAGTTTCCATTCAACATACGAGATCTAGATTGGGATGAATACGTAGAGACTTATGTCAAAGGCGTTCTAGTGCACCTTCTACATGATGAAATGGATCCTGAAACACGAAAATATGCACTACGCCGATTTAAACGGTAAGTTTTCTAGTTTCATATTATTTTTTTATGTAAACAATTGAATATTATTTGGGTACTCCACTACCGCGCAGCACCGGTTTGTAATCAAGTGACAGTCGACTTTTACTAGGTAGTATAAAAAACTATCTACGTGTTCTCTTTTCTCTAAAACTAAACCTCCATTTTACGTTCTGAAAACGAACCTTATCTGTGTTCATCCTAGGCGGAAATCGAACCCGCAATCTAGCTCTTACAAGGCAGACGAGCTAACTAGGCTGGCGATGAACCTACATTTTCACATTCTATTATCTTCTTTCCTTTTCAGATTACAAGTGGCTCATTATACTTTTCAAGCATTGCTGTACCTGTTGGTGTTCCTCTTTTTGTGGATTTTAGCTAAAAGTTTAAAACTTCTTTGAAAATAATTTTATGTGACAAATTACCCCGGTGATGGCCGGGTGGTTATCACACAAGACTTGTACATGAGTGGTTCAGGGTTCAATTCCCAACGGGTTCACGAGACCAGATAATTAAACATGGATATTCCTGAACCGCAGTCAACCATCGTGAGGACTTGTGCTTATTCTTTAAAAGCAGGGAGAACCCTTTGAAACTGCCAGCTAGCTAGGCTGTGGGACTATAAACAGGGAGGAGAATAGCTAACCTTAACCACCCAATTCTGGGCACACAGAGATGGTCAGCATTCATTTCTGAGCAAGACAATCATGTAAATTCCTATATAAATGCAAGTTCCTATTTTTCCCCATGTCATCATTACTAAATCAACCCACCAACCTCAGTTCTACAGTGGTTAACGCGTTGGACTTTGGATCTGGAGGTTGGTGGTTCGAGTCCAAGCCAAGTCATAAAAATTATCAAGGTGTAATAATTGGGGAACGATAGTTGTGACAAGCATTTAAGTATGTTAAACACAATTAAAAATTTCTTTACTAAATCAACTCACCTGCCTGTCCCGTGTGACACATATAAATGAGATAGGCCAAGGCGAAACTCCACACCAATGGCCTCACAATGGTGTATTCCGTGTGCTCGATAACATTGTACTTGTAGCCCAGGAGTAACACATGGCTCAGACGATAACATGTGTAGTAAACACAACAGGTGACTAACAGCCAGCCGATCAATTTTTGGAACTGAAAAATTGGAGAGAATTGGAGGGGAAAGTTGAGTGAGATAATTAGGAATGTTTTTCGATAAAACTTCTGCACTGAACATCTCCTATTATGCGGCCAAATGGAGAGGACATACTCCTTGCGGCAAAATGAGAGGGCAATCTACGTCTCAAATTTCTGGGAATGAAAGATTTAATGACAAAGAAGACACGGAGAGAAGAAAGATTCTACTTACAGGAGTTAGTATGATTCGTTTTCCAGATTGAAGTATAGCACCAAGTACCAGACCCAGCAAATAAGTAGTAAACTGATGTATAGGACCGATATGGAAGTTGTTCATACTATCGAGACAATCCTTAACTCTGTAATGAGACATAGTTGGGACATTGTACTTTATAGCTTCTTGGTGTTATTACAAATAAATAAAGTATCATTAAAAATTACAAATTGGTTATGGATAACTTTATTTAATTATTAACATTTTATATGTACATATGTATGTTCAAATAAAAATAAAGTATTTGTTAAAAAAAAAAAATTGTTACTTTTTTTTTTTTAATCCACCAAGGAGATATTAATAAAATTGTCATCTTCAACACCCTGACTGTGAAAGCATATTCCATGGTGATTAGTGTGATTACCCACAAAAACATCTCCTTCGATATGAGAGACAGACTCTTTAATTCTTGGAATTTTTTCATCCAAAAATAGCAAAATTTTACTCAGAGGCCCTAAACCTAAGCTCTGGAGTAAACTTTTGTTTAAAATGCTGCATTCTTATTGATTGATTAACAACATTAATTATTGATTATCTAAAAGTGTGGCCCAGGTCTATTTTCATTTTGAACCGCAAACTAAACCCTCAGAAATGACTGCCAAAAACTTCAATGACGTTTCCTGAAAAGTTAGGAATTTGGATATACTGCCTTTTCATTAAGGAGGGCAGCGTAGGTACATTAATTTATTGTAAAAACTATTATCTTTTTGTTATTTATTTATTTAATTGAAGGAGTTTTAAAATAAAGTCCTACCTCACCAATATTTTTAAAAGAAAGATGAATGCCGCCAACCGTTGCACCGGTCTTAACCAAAAGTTTCGTGTCGCATCCTTGTCACATTTGACAGCTACATACCAGCTACATACAGTTTCTAGCTCTCACCGTTCTCGAGATATTTTGTTTACAGACACACACACAGACAGACAGACACACACACGGACCAATGGCTGAAACTTTGGATTTAGGCTCTAGGGACCTCAAAACGTGTTTTGGCACTAAAAATGACACACACACGGACCAATGGCTGAAACTTTGGATTTAGGCTCTAGGGACCTCAAAACGTGTTTTGACACTAAAAACTCACCATCGAAAATTTGACCCGATTACATTACTTTCCTTCCTAAAGGATAAGGAAAGTAAAAAGGGAAAGTCACAAAAAGTCTAACCAGGTCGCAGTGCCATAGGGCGTGTATTATAGCCGATGCCCCTACTTATGTATACTTATATATAAGGAAAGTAAAAAGGGAAAGTCACAAAAAGTCTAACCAGGTCGCAGTGCCATAGGGCGTGTATTATAGCCGATGCCCCTACTTATCCTTATAACAATACCACAAACCAAACTCACTCACTCGTATCCAAAGTAGGAGAAAGTAGACATGTTGTATGTGTACACCACGTAACCTTTGTACAGGGTCAAACCAAGCAGGGATACACCTAACAGGAGACCCAAGGTCAACGTATTACGTCTGAGTTTCCATAGCAACGTGAGAATGATGGGAGCCACCAGGTAATGTTGCATGTCGGTCGCCAATGAGTGAGTTACAGGATAACACTGAGGAAGTTGTCGATACCATGTACGGGCTTTCCAGCTGCCGGAGGACAAAATTTGCAAATTGTTAGTTGGGGAGGTTGTTGTTGTTTGTATAGCGGCTTCAGCTGTAGTCGAATGGTGATGGCAAAATGAAGAAAGGAAAAAAAAAGTTGGGAGGTACTTGGGTACTACAGTGCAGAATGAGGAAGCTGGAAAAAGACTCAAAACTGTAGTGAATTTCACCAATGACCTATGAGAGATTTCACTAATGGGAGAATTTTTAATCATCCTAAAAAAAAAGAGTTTTTAATGGTCCAAACAGGAGCAAAAACTCCTCCTTTTGGGACCATTAAAAACTCCTTTTTTGGATAATTAAAAACTCCTTTTTGGATCATTAAAAATTCTTCCATTAGTCAAATCTTTCATTAAGTCATTGGTGAAACCCACCATGTGTTTCGTAGACCGGGCGGTGGGGTGTGACGTTTAGAATCGTGTCGCGCACCTCCCGGCACGCTTCATAGTGGTTAGCTGTCAACTGAATTTGATTGCAGCACGATCGGTTTTTTCATTGTCGAAGTTTTCCGATTCCCAACGCAGAAATTTTCGGGTTGGGAAGACGCTATCTTTGGTGTTTTTTAAACCAAATTCAGTATTTTTCTTTCAACCAAGTCGCAGTGACCAAGGGCGTTTATTAAAGTTGATGGCCCTACTTATACCAATTTGACTTTGAAGTCTTACCATTTCCTCTACTATTAATGTGTTCTGAACATGGAACACGTTTCTCAAAAACTTGGAATTGTCGCGGCAGGATCGAATGAAGGCATTAGAGATCCGAAAATATGCGCCTGTCATATGAACGTTCAGATTTCGGAACAACCAACATATTACTGTCACCATGGGAGTAATTCTGAAATAAAGATTCAGGATTTATTTCGGGAGAGAGTCTCTTCGGATACGAAGATGGAGTGTCCTGGTGGGAGACTAGATGAAGAGAGCGGTCCCCGTTTGATCAAAGAGAAGATGTGTTTTAGTGTGTTTGAATGATTTTTAATTGAAATGTACGCTTTCTGAAGCGGTTTCATTTGTTAGATATGTATCTAGTATTGAGGGTAAAAAAAGGTTATGCACTTCCAGATATATTCCCCACAGTTGCTGCAGATGTGATCTTCAAAAACTAAAAGTAAGGCAAAGATCTGAAATTACCATTCTTCCTCTTTCTTTTCATACAAAAGGTTCAATTCAGATTCAACAAGTTTTTTTAGTAAATTCATTTTCAAAAAATGCAATATACATCATATAAACTAATAAAATCAAAGGCAATATTTGATACGTACTTGATATATCTGGTGACATACATTTTCATGTAATCCAGTTTGCCATGGGCGGCTAATTTCTGGGTGGCATGGTAAGATGTCAGACATCCTGATATAAATACAAGGACGTCAATACCCATGTTCAAGGAACGTAACGGTGCCATAGATTCCTCGAATGTTCCCTGTTAAAGTTACGAAAAAAATTCTAAGTAGGTGAACAAGTCCGAGGGGGTTACTATAGGTCGGACTCCAAAAATTTGGAGCATCCTTGAAAAAAAAAAGATAATTTCACTGTAGATTTTAATGGGGAAAACTATTTTTCTCTCTGTTTAATTGGAAAAAGTTGTGACCGGTTTCTTAAGGGAAGGTCGTGTATTTCAAAGAAAAAACAAAATGTCTCAGATATTTTTTGTACGAAATGACCTCAGGAATCTACCGTAGGATTTTGTTAACGTTTTTGATGTTCACCTTGTATAAGACTGTCGTTAGACTGCGGGGGTAAAGGGACTTTTCAATCTTATTCCAACAAGATAAAGAGTTGTATTTGATTGTGTGAAATAAAAGTCACTCAAACATGGCTTAACCAATGAGATTGTGAGATTTCAATGTGTTTACGTCCAAGGCGGAATCTCATTGGTTCAGCCATGTTTGACTGACTTTTATTTCACAAAATCAAATACAACAAAAGTATTCGAGCCCTCCTAGATACTTACTACGAGCATATCCGTTCTGTTACTGTGTTTACGTCCAAGGCGGAATCTCATTGGTTCAGCCATGTTTGACTGACTTTTATTTCACAAAATCAAATACAACAAAAGTATTCGAATACAACATCAAATACAACAAAAGTAGCCCTCCTAGATACTTACCACGAGCATATCCGTTCTGTTACAAATCATATTGAACATTCCGAAGAAAAGTTTGTGCTGAACATAAATGAAAATCACGGCCAAGAATCGAACCCCGTGAACACAAGTGATTTCCCCCGGTTGAAGGGAAGTGTCCCAAAGTTGAGGCCAAGTTCTGTACAGTGAAAACGCCAGGAGAATCGACTTGGGAGGCTCTGATAAAAAATAAAATACATTATTATTTATGATATTTAAATCATTTAATTATTGTTTATTTCTTTATGTTTACTATCATAATTTTATTTTAATTTACGCCGACCCTATTTAAATAGGAAAAGGCTAGGAAGAAGAAGATTATAATTTTAAGAGGCTTTAGAGAGGGAACGGGTAACAACAGAGGTCTTATCGTCCCAAAATCGAAGAGAGAAGAAAAACAGGATAGGAGAAAGGCAGCCGTTCCGAGAACGAACCTCATCTGTTTAGGATAAAGTTCACCCCGGGCGGTAATCGAACCCGCGTCCTAGCACTTACAAGGCAAGCGCTAGCCTCCAAGCTAACTAGACAGACTAGAAACTAAAACGGAAGTCACATTAAAACGAAGGTTAAGACAGAAATTTTCTATGGTTTACCTCTTACTTTATCAACGGCTTCTCGTTTGATTTTGCCCCGATATGAAGAATCGATCAGTGTAGCGATGATAATGATAGACGTAAATACCCCAAGAGTAACACTGGGGGCAGAAACAAAAATAGTAAAGGTTGAGTGCGAAGGGCTTCCACTCATTTTTTTTTTTTTTCTTTTTTTTTCTGTAGCCAAAATCATATGTCAGGGAAAATATCTGTACTCTCTGCAATCTGACAAAAGAAGAATCACTCGAACACTTCTTATTAGAATGCCCTATCTACAGAGGAAATCGAAGACATTACTTGAACAAATATATCAGTTCTCATGTATCCTTCCAGTCTCAGCTCATCAACTTACTTCATATTAATTCTATAGAAAAATTGAATGATCTATACAATTTTGCTGAAATATGCTTAAAAAATCGATATAATAATAAATGAATACAATTAAATTTGATTTCATGTGTTCAGACCTTTTTAGGTAGGATAAACAAGGTATAGTGGGAAAATAAAAAGTAAGAATAAAAAAGCATAGTCTAATTAGTTTTATTACATAGGCTTTTAATAAAACATCGAAACAAGTATCCCAGGTAAAATCAGGTACTTATAATCTGACTGGATATACTTGTAACTGGATTTTAATATTTCGAGAAAAGGTACCTATAAAAAGAAAATTCAAGTTTAATTTTATTACTAATACCTACTTATTTTGCTTACTATTCATTGTATCTCTCAGGATAGATTGTCATTTAATTATTATTAGTATTGTATATACATATAGTATATTATAACTTCTTATTAGTAACTAGACATAAGTATTGCCAATCTTTGTAAAACACTGTTAATACAAATAAATAAAAAAATAAATAAATAAAAAAAAAAACATTAGAAAAATTTCTGTCTGTCTGTTACGCTAAATAGACCATTGGTTGTCCTCTTTTCACGCAAAAACGGCTCAATCGATTTTGATGAAATTTTTTGGGGTTAAGAAAAGTACTCCGGGTAACATATTAGGCTACAGATTTACCGGTATTTTTTAAATCGATTTATCTCGGGCTCTAGAAGTCGTAGAAGAAAAAGAAAAATTCCGTTGGTCCTCATTTTTCCTCCCCTATGACTTTGAAACATCACCCAAGTAAGCGCAACTGATGAAGTCGTAGAAGAAAAAGAAAAATTCCGTTGGTCCTCATTTTTCCTGCCCTATGACTTTGAAACATCACCCAAGTAAGCGCACCTGATCTATTCTGTTGTTGTTGGTGTAGCGGCCTTAGCTTTCGCCGAATGGTGTTGGCAGAGTAAAGAAAAGACATCTTTTTTAGCAACGTGAGAATGATGGGAGCCACCAGGTAATGTTGCATGTCGGTCGCCAATGAGTGAGTTACAGGATAACACTGAGAACAGAAAAGTTTCCGATTCATGAGTTATGGGATAACACTGCGAACAGAAAGGTTCCCAATTCATCAATGATTTAGACGAAAACGCTGGAAAAAGACTCAAAACTGTAGTGAATTTCACCAATGACCTATGAGAGATTTCACTAATGGGAGAATTTTTAATCATCCTATATTTTTAAAAGAAAGATGAATTGATTATTTTACCATTTTTATGAACCACTCTTATTCCTCACTTTTATAATAGAATGCTCATTGTCGAGCAACCTCCGTGGCCGAGTGGGTATCATACTAGGCTTGTACACCGGAGGTCCCGGTTAATGAGGATTTTTTTTTTCATAAAAAGAGTAGGCTACTATTATTACTGTGGTGAAATTCTCAAATTAAATTGAGGATAAAAGTCCATACCTCGGCTGAGATTGAATCCACGCCCTCCTATTTACCAGGCGAGCGTCTTGACCACTACACCACCGAGGCAAGTAGGTACAAGGCAATGAAAAAGCATTCGGTCCTGATTTTCAGAATCGGGAAATGAGTGGAAATATACGGGTTTTTCTTACCTTGTGATAAGAACTTTTGGAGGAATGATAAGCGAATACCAGGTCGAACAAATGCCTCACGGTTTCATTGGCCAGAACTTCCTGTTCAGGTTCCACATACAGGGTAGCTATACAATAGTTCCCCGTGACATTACTGTTAGCAGTGGAGGACTCGATACCAACATTGACACATTGGTTGAGGCTGCCCAGATAATTGATATTGCCGTTGAGTATACCAGATCCCCCGGGCTTACTTGATGCATCCAGCACTGATATCACAACAAAACAATTTATATTTCTTTTCTCTTTTTAAAGATGTTTGATAAAGGGTACTGTAACTGCTAAGGTCTTGTCCCAAAAGTGAAGAGAGAAGAAGGACAGGATAGGAGAGAGACAGCCGTTCCGAGAACGAATCTCATCCGTTCAGGATAAAATACGCCCCTGGCGGAAATCAAACCCGCAACCTAGCGCTTACAAGGCAGACGCGCTACCAACAATTACAAACAATTTTAACCAAACTGACCTATGGACCCTATCGTGTGCCCCCCTCGCCAAATATTTATTTATTTACATAGGAACTGCTACTTACTTTTCAATGCCCAAAGATGCAGCTGCTTGCTCTCTACTGATAATCTGTTCAAATCATGTCTACAGTTTGCATTAATCAAGTCCGACTTGGTGTCATAATTCACGCTGGGAAAGTTGGTCAGAAATTCATACACCATGTTCTTTTCATAAGACTTCAGTCCATTGCCATCAGGAGAACCTAAAACCAGGGAGGAGAAAATTGTAAGTCACTGGAGGTAATTTGGAACCAACTGGAATCATTGGAAAAAAATTAATAATAACAATTATAATAATGAAAATAATAGAGAGAAAAAAAATAGAGCAGGGGGTCACAAAGCTAGTTACGCTACACTTAACAATTTGCATTTTGCACAAATTTTCTTCTTTCTTCAATCTGATGGGTCCATTTTCCACACTCGGCTAGTCGGATAGATAAGTAGGTACAAGATCATGTGCAAAGTACCAAATAGTTTCTTGGGTACAGGACTTACCTATTAATGTACAATGAAAAGTTGACACACAAAAAACAACCAGAAAAAATTGAAAGGTTATTTTTTCCATTTCGTTCACTATTACTTTCTAAATATTTTTTTATACATTAGACAAAAGTATACTTAAAATTAAGTATAAGTATTCGTAGCTATAAAACTGAACAAGTTTGCTCAGTAGCTCGGTTTTATTATACTCTCGTAAGGTACGTCCTATCTAACGTAAAATATGTAGGTATAAACAACTAACATGGTCAATAAATTATCAATTTTCTCAACATTTTATTCCCTGAGAAGAAGGTAAGGTAAAAAAATATTAAAGGTAATAAATAATGAGTAAAGAAGAAATACGTCAAAATGCATACATCCGAATGGGAAAAAAATTCTTTATTTCTGTTGTTGTTGTTTTTATTATATTTTTAAAATACCTAACAACTAATTACCTACCTAAACAAACAAATAAAATCTCGTTTTTTAAAGTTGCTCAGTGTCAACGATCAAGATCATCGAGACACAACTCGGAAAATGGTGAGTAACTGAGTAGGTTCCTACTTCCTACCTTATAATCTCGTTTTTTAAAGTTGCTCAGTGTCAACGATCAAGATCATCGAGACACAACTCGGAAAATGGTGAGTAACTGAGTAGGTTCCTACCTTAAGTTGCTCAGTGTCAACGATCAAGATCATCGAGACACAACTCGGAAAATGGTGAGTAACTGAGTAGGTTCCTACTTCCTACCTTATACATAACTACCTCCTTCTTTTAATAGCCAGAGATCAATTCCAGAGAGTTCTTTTCGCCTTACGTAACAAAGTACCACTAACGTTTTCTTGGGCAAGGAGTACCTTACGACTTACGAGTAAAAAGTGTAAAGTTTGAAGTGATAAGTCTTATTTAATATACCTTATTTATACTGTCGGCTAAGACTAAAAAGTCCCATTATGCCAACAGTTTAAAAAGGCCTCATTTATTAACATCAATAATAATACAACAAAGGTTTTGACATTACAAAGATGGAAAAGTTAAATATATATATATAAAGAAAGTTATGGATGTTGGTGGCTGACAAAGAGGTTGCCCCACTAGAGACAAAGAGGTTGCTCCACTAGAGACTGTCGTTCGTGGATCTCGGTCAATTTTCTCCCGGAAGTATTACGATATTACCTATTTATTACCATTACGATACCTAATATTACCATTCTAATTAATTTAATTAAACCAACGAAGTGAATTTCATTTTCTTTATAAATTTCAACTCGACGTTTTTTCATATTTTTGTTTTATTTGAGAAATCTATAATTTTGGTGGAATTTGGTAAAAATGTTTAAATTTTCAACACTTGAACGAAATTAACTCGTGAGATTTTTGCTACCATGTGAAACTTGAGAGCTCGTGGGGATACTAGGCAACTAGGCTGCACTAGGCATCTTTTTCTGATTGGGTTCTACGAATTCACTTATCCAATTTCTAGTATAATTCAACTGGGCGTGCTGAGGCCGGAACTTGGCCTGGCGCACTGCCGAGGGCCTAGCCTATAGATCTCCTTCACTATCCACTGTCAGTGGTAGAAAAGGGGATATTTAATACAAATATTCTCGAGTGGCAAAATTTGATTGGCCAGCAAATTTTTTCCTGTTGCAAATTTGGTAAGACTGAAAACACAACGTATCCGCTTTATTTTTCTAGGTATCTTCCTAGTTTTCTGTTATCCGTTTTCACAAGTTGACAACTGTTTTACGTACTCGTACTTTAAGGACCATCCCACATATAATGCAAAAGTTATGACATATATTATTACCCAAAAAACCGCAATTAAAATCAAAGAATTACCTACTTTTTTACTATTTTATTCTCGTTTAGGTCCACTCATTAACCATGGAGTTCTACCCCACCGTGGAGGATTTCTACAAGGACGGAGTTATATTTCTAACTGGAGGCACGGGTTTCATGGGCAAAGTTCTCCTCGATACTCTACTCCGAAGATTTCCCAGTATTCATTCGATTTATATTCTGGTTCGAGAGAGGAAAGGCGTGTCACCTCAAGAGAGGATAGAAAAGATGTTGGACAATGAGGTAAGTGAATTGTGCTTACAACAAAAACAACAGAGCAAATGTTGAACCGAAAAATAGGGACCCATCTTCAAGGACTTTGCAAATTTGGTAAGACTGAAAACACAACGTATCCGCTTTATTTTTCTAGGTATCTTCCTAGTTTTCTGTTATCCGTTTTCACAAGTTTACAACTGTTTTACGTACTCGTACTTTAAGGACCATCCCACATATAATGCAAAAGTTATGACATATTACCCAAATAACCGCAATTAAAATCAAAGAATTACCAACTTTTTTACTATTTTATTCTCTTTTAGGTCCACTCATCGAAAACCCTTTAAAAAAAAAAAAAAAAAAAAAAAAAAGGACTTTACATCCCAATAAATCAAACTTTTTGGAATATGAGTATTGATTAATTCTACAAAGTAGGTACACCTTGTAAAGAAAATCCGTAATTTATTATTGGCTCTTTTCCCTCACATATGGGCATATGGCATTCAAAGTGGCACCCCTTTTAAAATAATCGCCTCATACGTTTGAGTTGTTTTATCATCTGCTAAGATAAGTATATCTAGATACCTACCTACCTATTTATACAAAGCACCTACATACCTACCTACCTATTTATACAAAGCAAAAAAAAAAAAAAAAAATGCATCAAGTGGAAAATTCTTGAAACATGTTTTTTTTTCTTTCCTGTCTTGAGATTTTGCTTCTGATTAACAATGATCTGGTATTAATAAATTGTACATTGTATCTACCTATCTATAAGTATCTACACCTATCTCAACTCATTTATACACAGCGGGATAATAACAGAGCTAGGAGCAAGCAAATATTAAACTTTTTTTTCTTTCCTGTCTTGAGATTTTGCTTCTGATTAACAATGATCTGGTATTAATAAATTGTACGTTGTATCTATCTAAGTATCTACACCTATCTCAACTCATTTATACACAGCGGCATACTAATAGAGCTAGCAAATATTAAACATGCCTTCAGGGCTCCATTTGTGTAGGGTACAGATTTAATTTTTTTTACCTTACCTATATGCCCTGAATTTCAAAAGTTTACCTTCAGAGGTGGTTTACCTTTGAAGGTGAGAAACCCCTGCCGAATCGGTTTGTGTAAAGATAAACAGGCGTGCTTAATAAAACTTGGCCTGGCGCACTGCCATGCGCTCAGATACGAGTACCTAGATGCATAATAATTTCTTAGCCGTCCTTTTCTTCGTCTTCTTAGAAAAAAAACCGCGGCCTTCTGTTATGAGTTATGATAATTTCAATAGATCAGTTGCGCTTACTTGGGTGGTGTTTCAAAGTCATAGAGCAGGAAAAATGAGGACCAAGGGAATTTTTATTTGTGAAGAAACGAATGGCACGCGTCTAAATGCATGCGTGTATTGTGTACCTATCCAAGTATAAGTTTGGGTGACATCACTAGTTACAAGTTGGGTCCAAGTTGCATGACTTATTTTAGGTACTATTTTGGACATATCCCTAAATATGCCATCCTAATTGTTTTCCTAAAGAACGGTACTAATGGTCATTTTCCATTTCTTCCCGCCAGCTTTTCGAAAAAATGCGAAAAGAAGTGCCAGAATTCAAGTCCAAAATCAAAGTTCTCCAGGGAAACATTGAGCAGAACAACCTGGGCTAAAATCCGCCCCGGGCGGGAATCGAACCCACGGCCTAGCGCTTACAAGGCAGACGCACTACCAACTAAGCTAACTAGGCTGGCTTTGGCAAATGAAGCCGACAATCATACCTTTTTTTATTAGATTAATTTATATACAATGGAACATAGGTCAACTTTCAAGACGATTCAATAAATCCAGTGATAATATGGCCATGGATTTGGTCTGTGTTTTATGTTGTTGTTATTATTCTTACTTAATACGCGTATCTATTATTTGGTTCTCACTTCATTTAAGTACCCATTCATGTTAAGATACACTGTTACTTTCTATTTTTTAAGTGATCGAATAGCGACATCTATATGAATAAAATTGTAGATTTGTCTGTACATTGCTTACAATCGTTAAATTTTTAGTTATTCTTACTCCTTATGCATCCCCGATTAAAAAAATCACATAAATCACATTATAGACCCAATAATGTGATTTTTTTCATAATTGGGTCTATTTGCTTTCTGTGACCCAGAATCCAGAAAGCAAATAGACCCAATTATGAAAAATATCCAAGATTCAAATAGGGAAGAAGATAACAGAAGAATAGAATTGTCCACCTATAGTACATTATACAAGAACCTGGCCATTCAAACTAGTCCGGAGGAAGATTCCCATTATCTAAAACTAGACGTACCACTCTACAAGATTAGAACAGTAACTCAATTAAGAACTTGTTCGGAAAAGCTCCTCAGAATTACGATACGTGGAGAACATATGTCAGCCCAAAGCAATCACCCTAGCTAGGGCTGATTGAGAGGCTGACGAAAAACGCCGAAAAAGGCGATGAAGAAGAAGATCATACTTTTATTTGTATAGGTAGGGCCATCGGCTTTAATAAATGCCCTTTGTCACTGCGACCTCGTTAGATCATATGTCAGCCCAAAGCAATCACCCTAGCTAGGGCTGATTGAGAGGCTGACGAAAAACGCCGAAAAAGGCGATGAAGAAGAAGATCACACTTTTATTTGTATAGGTAGGGCCATCGGCTTTAATAAATGCCCTTTGTCACTGCGACCTCGTTAGACCTTTTTTCACAAAAGATGACACTTACAATGTATGTATTCGATTCGAAGCATCCATTTCCACCAGGTCCTGTTTCCTGTAACAGGAATGCTCATCCACATGTACCCGGGTCGTGAGACCAGAAGAATTGTATTCCTGTAGACTGGTTTCCAGGAGATGAAGAACGTCCTGGTAATCACAGGATCCTGGGACGCATATACCGCGAGATATGGAAGTTGTCGATACCATGTACGGGCTTTCCAGCTGCCGGAGGACAAAATTTGCAAATTGTTAGTTGGGGAGGTTGTTGTTGTTTGTAGCGGCTTCAGCTGTAGTCGAATGGTGATGGCAAAATGAAGAAAGGAAAAAAAAAGTTAGGAGGTACTTGGGTACAGTGCAGAATGAGGATTAATGGCGGCGGTTCAAAGTTATGCCTATTATGCTGCACTGTGGGACATGTCAGGGAGCGCGTAGCGCGACCGTGTGTGTGTGTGTGTGCCTGTGTGTGTGTGGTGTGATGGGTGTGTGTGTGGTGTGATGGATGTGTGGTGTGTGGTGTGATGAGTGTGTGTGTGTGATGGATGTGTGGTGTGGTGTGGTGTGTGTGTGTGTGTGTGTGATGGGTTTATGTGTGTGGTGTGATGGGTGGGTGTGGTGGTGTGCGTGTGTGTGGTGGTCTCGTACAAAGGACGGGTCAACCACTAGTGTAGTGTATAAAAAGAAATCAATAACTCTGGACGATTTTACCAAAAAGCGTACGTAATATAGCGTACGTAACCTTAGGTAAGTTTACGTACGTAATATGTAATTTATGTAACAAGTTTATCATGTAGGTAGCTCGTAGATATCTATAATTATAATGTAAATTAAAACATTATTACCAACGAGTGATCGTAAGATGAGGGATTGTGATTAATCTTGTTCTTGTTTTTACCTGACTTATCTAGGTATTCGATATTTTAATTGACTTGCAGAAAATTTCGCAAATCGTTTGAACCAGTTTTTCTTTCTGGAAAAGTGGCATAGATGTTTTTTGTTGAGGAACATACCTGTTCATTTCTTTATTTCCTTCCAATATCAACATTATATTTCACTGTGCAGCAACACTACGCTTTGATGAAGAGCTTAAAATTGCCATTCGTACCAACATCTGCGCAACACAAACTGTGGTCAAGTTGGCCAAACAATGCCCCCATTTGAGGGTAAGTACCTACTAAACTATAGAGCTTCACCATAAACAAATTTGACGTTCAAGGTTTACCTGGTTCCAACCCTGTCTAGGATAATTTTATTCCACTTTTATTATTCATCTATTTAATCTACAATTCTACACACACAGAAAAAGAAGAAAAGAGAATATTTATTACAATATTACCTAGGTATAATTTATTTAATTTCTTCAAGGAAATCCCCAACAGAAGAGCAACCAATCCTAGACAAACTATTCAGCATTCATAATAATAATAATAATTAATAAATTGGATGCTTAAAGCCAAGGATCAAATTCATAATCATAATGATGGGAAAACTTTTAAGGTGTTTACTATGCATCAAAATTAACAATCATAAGTGTAAATTATGTATCTCATAAACAAAAACATAATTAACACTTTTGTTATTCCTTATCAAGTCCATCACGTAATACTTATTAAACTGTATAAATAGAGTTTGGATAAATTATTCAAGCCTAAACCTTGTGCCAATACGGAAGAAAAAGTCAAACCAAACTTTGGCAGTTCTCACACGGATTGTAATCTTTTCGCAGATAATGCAGATAATGTTTCTTCGTACACGAAATAAAAATTAAGTTAATAAAAGGGTCCGGTTGTCCTTCACGTAAAAATAATAATAAATATTTATTGTATTTACTCATTAGTCCGTTAAAAAGAGATTCAAAATGATTTCACTGATTGAGAGAAAAAGCTTTTTTTAACATCGATTTCCATGAAAAAATTATGTTTATTATTATTTTTTTTTTAAGCTGTTCATGTACGTTTCGACTGCCTTCTCCAACGCCTATCTGAAAACAATAGATGAGAAAATATACTCCCCACCCTCTCACTACTCCTACTTGATAAGTCTCACTCAATTGGGGGATGATGAGAAACACACCTATGAATCCGCCGTCAAAAGGTAACTCACTCATAATTCAGAATAATAGAATGAAAAAGTATGTAGGTTAACCCAACTCACTCATAATTCAGAATAATAGAATGAAAAAGTATGTAGGTTAACCCATTTTACCATGTGGAATAGGTACTTTTATATGGAGGAGTAGGGTAAAAGAGGGTAACGCCGACCCCAAATACATGATTGAGAAAAGGTGCAGTAAAAGAAGAAGAATACTTTTTTTTATGAAGAATACAAGGTAAAAAGTTGCCTGAGAACTCCCAGGATCACACATCAACATTACTCAGAAGTAACAAGTGCCCCTCCGATAAGCCAGCCCAATGTGTATGTGTCTAACCAGACGCTTTTCCCTAAAACGGTTTACTATGGATTTATTGGTGATAAAGCGATAATACTTATAATTTACAAAACATGTAATAAATTTCTTTTATATCCCCAGTTTATTCGAGGAGAACATCAACACCTACACGATGACCAAGGCTGCTGCAGAACAGATGATCCATGAAGAAGCAAAGGACATTCCTGCCGCAATATTTAGACCCAGCATTGGTGAGTTTTCCGAAACCTTTGAATTTAAGAATCGCGATTCACGATTCTTTTGAAATATTCGACTCTTTGAATCGACTCAGAGAATATTTACCCATCCCTAATTTCTGCCAAAGTGCCAAATCTGCCTTATTATCTGCGGTCTGACTTTACCTACTTTGTAATTTTGTATTGTACAGAAAACTCATCTTCTTATCAGCAATCAGCAATCTTGTACAGAGTTAAACCGGTGTTTAGTAGAATCAGAAGTTCCAGTAATTAATTCCCATCTCACATTCTTCGATAGCTACCTATTCTGAAATAGTTTGTGTAGAATTTGAATCATGGCTTCGAGTCCACCTTTAATTTTGAGGCTGGTGGCTTCATCTGTTATGATTGCCAATCAAGCTGGGAAAATAATCCGTGATGTAATGGCAAAAGGTGAATTGAGCATTGTTTATAAGGTAAGAAAGTGTGTTAAATATTTTTTAGAATTTTTGAACAGGGAACTGGATCACTGGAGGTCTTAATGTACACCAAAATCAAAGAGAGTGAAGACAGGAGAAGAGAAAGCCAGCCTTTAGGAGAATGTTTAGGATTAGGGTAAAGCTTGCCCTGGATTAGAATCAAACCTGTAGCCTAGCACTTACAACACAGGCAAGCTACACACCAAAATCAAAGAGAGTGAAGACAGGAGAAGAGAAAGCCAGCCTTTAGGAGAATGTTTAGGATTAGGGTAAAGCTTGCCCTGGATTAGCATCAAACCTGTAGCCTAGCACTTACAACACAGGCAAGCTACATGCTACACTCTAAGATAAGAAGAGAGGCTGATATGAATCTTCAAATCCTGAAAAATGTGGATACCTACATATTTGGATATTTATTTAAGCAAGGTGGAACTATATGGGGTTTGCCCCTTGATTTGTCAATCAACAACTCTAACTTACCAAAGTACTCAGAAAAGTTTTTTTAGTTACTTCTGTCTTTAAGTCACAGCATGTGGTACCTATTATCCATATTACCTTGTATAGACCATGTTCTTTGACACACAGTATGTGGTACATTGTAATATGTGCCACCATGTTTGTGTATTTTATTATCCAACTCACCCTCCATCTCCTTCTCTGTCTCTCATTTTCCCTCTTTTTTATGTATTGCACTTTTTTTGTTCTTTCTTTCTCTTTCTTGCAAACAGTCCTATGCAATGATTGCAATAGCCAACACATGTCTAATATGTGCCAGAGACCTTGTCAAGTAAATCTAGAAAATTTGTAGAGGTATGTTTTGTAGAGCTATAGAGGAATTTGGATTACATAATCAATACAATGCTTATTAGGTGTGATAGGTATTCAAAACTGATCTTCATATCACATTGCACAATCAGCTCAGAGCCTTTGTGTTGCATTAATAACATATAGGTCAGTTACTTTATGGTTCAAGCTCTATCAGTTACATATTTCTTCATCAATAATAATTATGCATGTGCAAAATGATGATGAAGTTATTCTTTTATGTAGAACTACTTGGTGAATATATTGGTATACAGTCCAATAGATAATATCTAAGGGAGTGGCACTTTTTTTATGGAGAGGTTCTCTTAAATAGAGGTGCCTTTTTCAAATCTTACTACATACTCACATAGAGATCAGGGCCATTCATAAGATTCACAACATACAGGGCTCAGGGCTAACTTTAACAGTTGGCTTCTTCCAATAACACATGTCTATGTGGCAGAAGTGGCATAAAAACTCCAGAAGTGGCATAAAAACCCCAGAAGCGGCATAAAAATCAGTCAGAAAAAAGTCATTTATAATGTCCAGTTAAACTAAGTGATTTCTTCTCTCTTTCTTTCTCTCGCACACACTTTATGTTTATGATTCTGTACGTTTATAATTCTGTGACTACTTCTAGTCAAAAGTGCTTCCTATTTTATTTTCACTTTTGTTAATTTCCTTTTTAGCATTTCTTTAATATCAGTTGAGTTGTGGGTACTCGTATTATCTTTGAACAAACAGGGAACCTTAGCCATATTGTAATCTTTAAGAATGGAAACCGTAATATTTTTATTTGTTAAATACGAAGACGAGAAATATAATTGAACAAAAAGTTCTTCCAATAATTTGATATTTTTGTTTCATTTGATGGATATGTCGGCAAATTTGTGGGCATACCACTTATAGCATGTAGGTACATAATACCTAGTTTTGATGTTTTTGTTGTTTCTTGGAAAAACACTAACTTTCATAGTCACCTAGGTACTATTGTTTTATTATTATCATTCCTTTTTTTAAAATAATAATAATAATAATAATAATAATCAGGGTGTTTACTTTGTAAAATGTAAAATATTCTAAAAAAAATCCAAAAGCACTGCTTATTTATTTTATAAATTTCAGTTTTTTACTTACCTGGGTACCATTTTTGATTTGTACCCCAAGCATTATTTATAGCTGGGTTGCTGGATATCAGAAAATTAAGCTACATATTGTGTTCCAGCTTTTACTTTTTTTGTAAATATTATACCTACTTTTGCTGAATATGTTCGATAATGTTGAAGGATTCTAACATTTAGGCACTAAGAAGTAGAACAACATCAAGGTCGGGTCTTACCAATGGGGATTACCCCGAGTTTTATGATAATCGACAGTCGGACAGTACCCAATACTCCGATGTATCTGGAACTACTGCCAAGTTAATCCAACGTGGTAAGCCCCTATCACCCTATCTAAACTGAGTCCCGCATTCACAGTTCCCTAGTATGTATAATAGAAAGTTGCACAGTTCCCTTCGTTATATCAGGAACGAGGAATTAGGGAAAAAATATTCATTGTGAAGACCCGCCTTCCCGACGTAGTGAGGTACAACTTATCTTGGATAATTAATGAAAATTGCTTGCAAACCACGTAGCATGTCCAGTATACGGTGCTCCTCATTATCGTATTATAAACACTGAGGGGCAAATGAGCACTATAGTCCCGGTAGTTATCCACAACGCACCAAGATAAATGGTGCCTACCTCTCATCAGAAATTCAGAACTAACTTTATTTTTTTCAGTGTTCAACGTAAGAACTAAAGTTGCGGGTTATTATTTATACCTATAAGGAAGTGCTGGTGCATAGGAGTAACATAGTGTACCTACGTATCTACCTATAATTTATTTACCGGTGATATATCAACATGTATAAAATACAGGTTAGCTAGATACGCACGTAATCATTAAAGTAACCTTGAATAAATTCTTTAATAGTTTCTTTTTGAAGTTCAAAGCTAAAAATAATTCATTTGTACGACTTTAATTAGTTCTAGGTACGTAATCTTAACCTCTAACAAAGATGTCTTTAAAACCATGTGTATGGCGGCTTTACAAAGTCGTAAAAACAGTGCTTTTTGTAATCAATAGATAGAATGTGACTCATGAACAGTAAATGTGATGGAACAAATCAACACCATGTACAAATTTGAACTAGATGATGGAGGTGAACCATCTAACATAGACTATCGTAAGCTAAGGTCTTTGAATTACTCGAAGACTAAAATTTACTGCTTACTTTTGATGTGCTTTCTAATCATTTGCTTCCTTGTGTCCGTCCTTGTATCCTTCGTATATGACGACATCAGTCCCAACACGGATACCTCTCCTGAAAACAATTCCTATATGTTGCCTCAAGATGTTTCCAATAATCCGAACCCTTATTATGAAACTGCCGATGGAAATGGAACTGCGATTTCAACTGAAAGGCCGCAGAAGAATATGTTTCGAAAACTGCATATGAAGATCTTTAAGAAACCGAATGTCTCTGGAAACTCAGACCCGGAACATACTTCCACTCGGACCAGAGGTACTTCCCCTGTCATTCCTGACCAAGGAGAAACTAGTCCTGTACCAGATGTTGTCAGCACCACCAAAACACCTGCGCAGATCAGCAGTCCTGAACTTCCATCCAGTCCAGTTTCAATGAAACCGAGTGCACTCCCTACCAAACCAAGTCAAGCTACAGTACCAACATTGACACCTGAGATAAATGCAGACTATCAATGTGGAAGGCGACGTATCATTGAAAATCCATACAACACTACAAAGTCTCCTTACGAATAGAAAAATCCCTCCTCCTCCTTCCCATCTCTCTTTCTTTTCTTTCTATCTCTCTCTTGTTATTCATTTGTTCAGTCTCAAAGATACTTTTAAATTTATTTGGTTCTGTAGTTTTAGTAATTTGTTTAAACTCCCCAACATTTTTTAAAGGCTTTCTCTTAAGTGGCAGGGTTCTTCCACTCCCTACCAAACCAAGTCAAGCTACAGTACCAACATTGACACCTGAGATAAATGCAGACTATCAATGTGGAAGGCGACGTATCATAGAAAATCCATACAACACTACAAAGTCTCCCGACGAAGGTAAGCTTCTTTTCAACTTATTGTTTCATTACAAATTTTCATCGGTAAATGGTTCAAATTAAATTGATCCCAAGAACAAGGAAAATCTAGACTCTTGACAAATGGAGTGTGCCTGAAGGCATGTGATGTGTTTCAATCCAAATCCACTCGAATTGAATTTACTCATTTTATCAATAAATAATTCTAACTAATTCCTCTTCAACTAACCTTCCAAGGTATCAACACTTACTTCGGCGAATTTCCCTGGATGCTGGTCCTCCTCTACTTCAACAAAAGCAATGACAATGCTCTCAAATGTGGCGCCTCCCTGATTGCCCCTGATGTGGCGTTGACCGCAGCCCACTGTGTCAACCTTCAGTAAGTCCTGCGCTACTTTTTGCAGTTCTAAGGTGTGTCCAAACATAGTCGACCGGCCGTCGATCGACGAGGTAAATCTATGTTGTCGAGGCAGTGTGGACGTGTCAGTCAACATCGATCGATGGCCGGTCTACTATGAGTGGGTACACCGGTACACCTTAACACAGCTACCTGTTGAAATTTGTGAGTCTGTGACATATCATTTGTTTAACATTCGTGTGACAGGCGAAGAGACAAGAGAAACAATGAAGTTCAACAGAAGAACACCAGGGAATAACCTACTTGAAATTAAAGTTCATTCGAGCATTCATGAACTTTAGCGCCTTAAATTTGAAACATCCACCAAAACCGTCTACAATAGATCCTTTACTGGTATACTGGTCGAACATTATGTACCTTATGAGGTGAACGTAAAATTGACATCGCTAGCTCCCAGACTATTAACTTCAAATGCATCGATTTTAGATCCTTTACTGGTATATGGTCGAAAATTTTGTGTCGAGGTAATATTGACGCTAGCTCCCAGACTATTAACTTCGAATGTATTTGATCTGAACAGGTATGGACTTCTGTACTCCGTTCGCGCGGGTGACTGGTACTTGGACGGTAATCTGAAGAAAGAATACCTCCCTCCCCAAGAGCGAGACGTGGCTGCCATCAAAATCCACCCAGACTTCTCTACAAAAACTCTGGAGAACAATATCGCTCTTCTCAAACTATCTTCAAACATTGACTACGATGATCATATCCGTCCCATATGTCTGGTCCCGTCCGTGGAGAACTTTATCCTTAACAGATGGGGTTTGTTCTTAGAACGACTAACTTTGTCTTATCTTGTCCTATTTCTCTCTTCATTGTCAATTGTTACAGTTTCCTCTGAGTGCAATAGTCCTACATACTGAACTTCTCACTCAGGAATTTCGTAAGAAAAGACTGGGGGTCTCCCCATTTCTATGTAATGTAATGTACAGTTCCTCCCGTCCGTGGAGAACTTTATCCTTAACAGATGGGGTTTGTTCTTAGAACGACTAACTTTGTCTTATCTTGTCCTATTTCTCTCTTCTTTGTCAATTGTTACAGTTTCCTCTGAGTGCAATAGTCACGTGACGGTATTGATTGGCATTTCCGCTCACGGTTCTTTCTATCAAACTTCTTCAAAACAATGAAAACTCCTATCTATTGTTTTGCAGATCTCACAATACAAGCGTGGTACAAGCAGTACTGGATGCAATGAAACCTGATGAGGTAGTGAGAGTTGGTGGTGCAGGAAACAAGGTAAGACTTCCTATAGCCAAGTGCATTGACTCTCAACTCAGAGGTGCTCTGTTCGAATACCAGCTGGGAGGAACATTTTCTGATCAAACTTTTCTGTTCCTATTTATCATACTTTTCGGTGCCAGCGGTTTCCATTGCCTGTCTGGCTGAGGTACTATAAACAGAGAGTAGATCAGCGTCTAGCTAGGGGACTATAAACAGGGAGTAGACTAGTCCAAATTTCCTTATGCGATATCAATAGCGAAGGTTGAGTGCGAAGGGCATGCACTCGGAAAATTTTGTCTAGCCAAAACCAGTCGGTCTCTAAGCGGACACTCTAAAGAAATCCATCCAGACTTCTCTACAAAAACTCTGGAGAACAATATCGCTCTTCTCAAACTATCTTCAAACATTGACTACGATGATCATATACGACCCATATGTCTACCAGACTGGAACGTGGAATATGATAGTGACAACTGTATCGTCACAGGATGGGGCAGAGATAGTGCAGGTAATATTATAAATAAATGCCGTTTCTTTGTGTTTATTTTATCACAACTTTGGTGCTCACTGCAGCATTGATATAATTTTTGTTCTAAAGAAAGACTCACAGGATGGGGCAGAGATAGTGCAGGTAATATTATAAATAAATGCCGTTTCTTTGTGTTTATTTTATCACAACTTTGGTGCTCACTGAAGCATTGATATAATTTTTGTTCTAAAGAAAGACCAGTAATGTTCGCATTTGGTAGGTTGGTGGTCTGGTTTTTTGACCGTTCAGGCATTGATGGGAGGGATTTACACTCCGAAAAGTCTTAATCCACACCTTAATATCTTTCTTTCTCCCTCTTAGTTTTCAGACAATCCGACTTTCAGCTAATTCGAAATTAATCTTTGATTTCAGATAATCCAAGTTGTCTGGGATTTTAGATTATTCAAAACTTATCTTTATCAATTTCAGATAACTCAAATCTTATCTTGGATTTCAGAAGACACCTTCAATACCTGAGTAGCCCAGTTCCTAAAGGGGACTAGTCGATTTTGTGGTGCCTAGACTGGACATCTCGGAACTTTGACCTTAATAAATATTTTTATCTAATTAATGTCAACATTGCCAGAAATATCATTTATGTATACCAACAGATTCCTTTAGATCGGCTGCTTGTATGAGTTTTTCGTGTTTTCCCTAAAAAAAAATTCCATCCGAGAGTGTCTAGTTTCGGACACTCTCGGATTGGACTTTTGCACTGCCAATGCTTTGCTTTTCACATGCTCTAAATTTCTTCCACCTCTTTTCGTTTCAGGTATGATGTCACGTACTCGGTCGCAGCAGGCGAATGGTTCATCAATGGTATCGTAGAAGAAGAACTGGAAGAAGAACAGCGACGTGATGTGCTTGACGTTCGAATACATCCGAATTATTCCACGGAAACACTGGAGAACAATATCGCTCTTCTCAAACTGTCTTCAAACATTGACTTCGATGATTACATTCATCCGATATGTCTACCAGACTGGAACGTGACATATGACAGTGAGAACTGTGTCATCACGGGATGGGGCAGAGATAGTGCAGGTAATTATTATTAGGGCCGATTAGGTCTCCCGCATATCAGAAGGGGAGTCACGTGACTTTTGGTATCGCGAAGTCAGGACGGGGTGGAGTGGAAAAAGCTGTTTTCTGGAGGTCCTGGGACCACAAGGCCTGTTAGAACCCGGCGGTAAGATAAGGAGTCAGGCGGTAAGGTACACGCGACTTTGAGTTGCGCGTAGTCGGCTACAAAACCAAACCTATGAAAATGATATAGACCCTCTAACCTCTATTGCGTCTAGGTATATCATTTTCATAGGTTTTATTTTGCAGCCGACTAGGCGCTACTCAAAGTCACTCGTCTACGCGTGCAGTGTGATACCAGCCTTGAAACTTAAGAGATGCTTTTCTTTCTTTACTGATTCACTGAATACTACCCTTAAATCCTTTTGATTGCAGATGACAAGTCGTACAACCAATATCTTCGCCAGGTTGGTTTGAATTTATTACCACGAGATGAGTGCCAGAACATATTAAGACAATCTAGTCTAGGACAATACTATGAAATTATACACGGCTACATTTGTGCCTGGAATGGGAGCTCCGAAATAAACTCCTGTAAGGTTAGTTAAATAAACTTTCGTCAGCCAAGTTAGCTTGGTTGGTAGTGCGTCTGCCTTGTAAGCGCTAGGCCACGGATTCAATTCCCGTCCGGGGCATATTTTGTCCTGAACGGATGATGTTCGTTCTCGGAGCGGCTGGCTTTTTCCTGTCCTATTCTAATTCTCTCTTAGATTTTGGGACGACAAGACCTTAGCATTATGTTTCGGGTGTGTACCTATTGGTCAATTTTAT